>NC_135014.1:20871470-21173345 GCF_051020955.1 Megalopta genalis
GCTTGTTAGTATATTTGTTTTGCAGATATATTGGAGAAATTAATGAGAAAATAATATGGGAGGATGTAAGTTAGAGCTTGTGACTCAATGTAAAGTAATATCTGTATTTAGATGTCGATATGTCGGCCATTGATTTCTGTGATCATTTCAAACACGCCGATGATCCGTACAATCGATAGCAACTGATCCATAGGGTCTGATAATAATAATTTACAAGGTCGTTCGTAAGTGCATTTTTTTTACATTATTTTTGTCGTCGCCTGTACCTGGGCATAGATGGAAGGTAGAACATTTAATTTGAGTTATTTTTATAATTACGTGCACCAACAACGCGAAGTACATTTTTTTCACTTGTTGTTCTAATTACCTGCTCCTGCAAAGAGATGTGAAGCATAATTGTCTTCATTTCATTCTTTCAGTTATCTGCTTTTGAAAAGAAATGTAAAGCGCAATTATTTTTATTACACTGATTGTGTGATTGCTTACACCAAAGTGATATAAAACTGCATTAATCGATTCTAATAGAGTGTGATGTAATAATAATGTAATAAAAAGATATAATAATAGTGGAGGTGGTATAGGATCTTTGAAAAGTACTTATTGTATTAAAAGTACTTATAAGTTAATCTTTATATTACTGAAATAAAGGCACAACAACGTTGATCAGAATTTCATAACGATTTACTAAATTCGTACCCCGACTAACCTGAATTTTTAGATTTCCTCATTCAATTTTATGTAATCACATTTTAATTGTAATTTTGCAAGTTTCATAAGTCTCTTTGAATTAATTTAATTGAAGCATTTTACAGAGACAGGATAAAGTGATACGATTAAAATGGAATAAAATCCTTTTGCCTACATGAAAGGTTTTAGTACAGTTTCCTTCAGTCGCATTAAATACTGGGTTAATTAAATACAATATAATCGTTGCTGCAGAATAATCTACAGTAATCTCATATTTGAATTAATATTTTCAACAGTGACAATTTTTATTTTCAATGAAGTTACATGTTGCTTGTATAATTATAAAACTGTGGCTAACAAATTCGTCGTCATCACTTTTACTTGTGCATTTTGCCAACCATTTCTTTAATACAAGCTAAGAAAATACTTTCATTTTATTAAGAATTCTGTTATGATCTAAATGTCTGTTAAAAGTTCTATTATAATCTATAAATTTCGATTAAAATTTCTATTATAATCGAAATTTCTGTTAGGAATTTATTGCATCTTTTCTTTTAAAAATCTTATTACAATTCGAATTTTACTGCCTACAACAAATAGTTGATAACAGAAGACCCAAATTTTGCTTCGATTTAGAAGATATGAATAACATCCGCGTCTACATCGCGACTCTGACTTCGTCGCTATAGTGCAAAGGGTTAAATAAAACTTAATTTCACTTCTGGATTCCTAAACAGAACTTCGTAGACCTCTAAAGGTCCGCGGTGCACAGCTTAACAATCGCTTGCGTATTGTATTCCGCAGTGAAAGTTAGCACGCAAAAAACTGCTCCGCTGGTAGATTGGCCTAACAGATGATTGCCGGAGCAATCTGCTCTGAAACAAAAGTTGCACGCACTTCTGCCAGCGAAATACGTGCACGTGACACCCGCTATCTATCAGTCTAGCAATGCTGGCCGTAATTTGGCTCCCCCTCCGATCAACGGAGGCTGGCATTTGTCTTTCAAGATTATCGCCCTTCGCTATTATCGGATCGGGAATTAATAGTGAGCACGGCGTATAGATAGCCGGGTTATTGGCAGTTAATGCCCGCAGTAATTTATCGATAGGAAATCCTTAAGGACCGGCAACCTGCGACCCTCTGATTCGTTCGCGCTGCATAAGCGCACCGACTCTTTATTGCCCTGCTATAAGTTCGGCCTACACTTGGATCGGTATTTTATTGTCCCGTCGACGACAGCCACGAAAAGAAAAAAACTGCACAGCACGCGGTAAATCATAGCAAAACGCGGAACGATCGGTTTTACAATGCTCCAGACACACGGCTTATCGAGCTGCAGAGCTCTACTCCTCGCGAATGTTAATTGCCCTAATCAGTCTAAATCCCGGCTGTGAATGAGGGACCTACTTTTCAACGTGCAACTTCAATAAACTTGCGCGCGATTGCGATACAGCCCGCGGAATTGCCGAGCGATTCACGAAAACAAATTCGCGGCGATCAATCACTAAAGCAATCCATCATTGGAGTATATTTTTTTAAATATTCTAGCATTTAGATTCTGGTGGAATATTACACGCTGATTGCCGCTGCTGTGAATTGTTATAGCAATGGATACACTGAGGACTTTAGATATCTATTGCAACAATGTGCAGGCAATAAGACAAATTTCAAGCTATGAAAGGATTGAATGAATGTATGAATATCAACGTGCCATTTTCTATCGATTAAGATTATTAAAGAAGGAATGAAATTTGTTTTCATCGACTGTTTCTCACGATTGAGACGAACGATTTTTATGTTGCATGCCGATCTGCAGTCTAAGTGATCACCGACGATTAAAAACGACTGGAAGCAATCCAAAAATCACGTATAAAAAAGATATTGAGAATTGATGGAAATTCGCACAGAATTCCACCATATTCGCTGCGAAAGTAGACAGCGACGATTCGGCAGTGAGCACACAGAAGGCGCCGCAGAAAATCCAGAATTCCGCGGAATGTTTTTGGTCAGATTTAATTAACCCGTGACACGCGAAACGGCGCGGCAGCGGCGGCGGCGGCGGCGGAGGCAGGCCGACGAGAGGAAAAGGGGTCTTAATTTCATCAGTTATGACTACTAATGAAACTGTAGTTTGTGTTTCGACGGCGGACCATTGTTCCTGAGTTGCCGGTATCGCCCGGGGCCATTAAAAAGGGCCAAGGTAGTAGGCCCATTGTCTCGCGAATACGTGTTTCCAGTGTATAGAACCTCGAGCTTTCCGCGTTCCTCGAATAAAAAAAAAACAACAGAATTTTTACAAAACCCGGTTAAAAAACCGGACGAGTTGTAACCACAATAACCATGAAAATATCCTTACTACGCGGAGCATGAAAATATTTTTATTGTCGCCGCGCAACCGGAGCACCGCGCCGCACCGCGCCGCACCGCACCGCGCGTCTCGTTATTTTATCTTCGTTTGTATTCTTCGGATAGAACTTTGGCCGTTTTAGTTCTGCGTGGAAAAATAGAATTGTAAGGTGAATTTTCCCGTGCGAGGTCGCTTAACAAAATACATATTTTCGAATAGGATGCTTGTTAGGCGAGCGATCTTCGCGTTTTTTCATGGCATTTGTACAATTCTGCGAAGGAATTGCGTGAGTTTTGTAACCGGATCGTGAATATATTTGCATTGGATTGTTGCAAAAGTAATTTCAGTTTTCCAAATAGATGGCTCACAGAAAAACCGAAATTATTTTTGCAATAACCCAATATTTGTGACTTGTGAAAGTTAATTCTACTGATTCTACTTAATATAATTACGCGAGTTTTTCGAAAAGAGAATGAGATAGCAATTTCAATAGAATTTCGTCCTTTCGCAAATGTAATTTTAATCTAATGAGTAAGCTATGTGTTTGATAACCTCTCTGAACATTTTTAATGATTTAAAGTTTATTTTAGAACAGCATTGGAAAATGTTTAATAACAAAAGAATAAGCTTTACAAGAAGAAGAAGATCCAATGTATGCAGCAGTAGCATTTTAGGTAATATAGTAATATAAAAGATGTTATAACATTTACAAAAGTAATATTTTTTTACAGTATTATGTATCTACGGTACCGAAAAAATAAAGGTGGGTGTGATGATTTACGCTGTGATGATTTTTTCCAAAAAACAATTTTCTTCTTATGTAAAAAATATGTTTACAAAATTAATTTCAACGTATTTGTATTCCCGTAAAAAAAAGTTACAAAAATACATACTTTACAAATGTATCGTAAAAATCACTGGCAGTTGATTTTCTTCGCATAACTCGAATACTGAAGTTGGAAGTTTGTAAACATTGAGATTCGTAACATAAATATCTGCAGTGTATTTAGAACCATCCAAACAGAATTTTATTTATGGGAAACATAAAGCTGCGCTCCGGGTCTCGCAATCGACAGCCCTCGTTACCAATCAAAACGACAAAAGACAACACTTAACGCGTTCAGTCGCGCAGAACGCGCCATAGACACGTTCACCCACCACAAGCACACCCCCACAAAAGGTACAGGAATTTTTGTATAGTCATCGTTAACACGTGCAACAGAATAACAATGGCAAACCGGCAATAATATATTGCGGTTCATTGCGGTCCCCCTTTTTTTCCTGGACTTCGACCATCCTAAGTGATTAATGCTGTGTTATGTTACTAATTTGATCGCTACCTCTATGTAGGTAAAAAAAAAAGAGTTCGGTTTTGTTGCTTTCGAATATGAATTATTTGAAGATGTACAATAAGATATGAGTCGAATATTGCATTTCATGCATTATTATTGGAGAGGCATAAATACCAAAATGAATATTTAATTTATTCAATATTTAATATATATTTAATCAAGATAGTTGTACGTAGTCACGCTCAAGATGAATAAAATCACGCATTAGACAAATTTTCATCACGTGAACTGCATATTTAAACTTCTATTATTAAAATATTATTAAAATATTATAAAATATTTAAACTTCTTATATTAAACTTCTGATAAAAATTCGTGCTATTAAAATTGAAAACGAACTAGATTAATATTTTAGATTGAAATACTCACTTTTAATTACTAGTATATTACAAGCATATTAAAATTATTTAGCGGTTTTGTAATACTTTAAGCGAATAAGTACTTATCTAAGATACACTTATCCGAATAAATTCTTTTCAGTGGAATATTTTATTCGGATAAAGATTATTCATTTTCTGTCATAAATTATTCTCTTATGTATCCCAAAAAATTGTTCACATTATTATGTATTGATTCAAATAGAGATCGTAAAACTATTCGAATAAGAATGTGAATGAATTGTTGACTGTTTTTGTCTTTACGTAATTTTATAAGAATATATGCATGAATTGTATATCAATAATCGATTTTTCCAATAGCAACCAAATTTCCGATGCAACGTTTGGAAAAAGGAATACGGAAGAAATAAATCGATAAACTATGAGAAAACATTTTATGTTCTATCATTTTTATTCAAATCGATCATTTTTCGCACGAGTTTCTGTACGAATAAATTATTGGAATAAAATCTTATTCAAATAAATACTTATTCGACTAAAAATTTATCCAAACAAATACTTATTCGAATAAAACCTTCTTCGAATAAATTTTTATTCTATTGGATATTTATTCGATATTGTCGAATAAAATTGTATTCGTTAGTTTTTATGGCCTATTCGCATCCGAATAAAACCTTACCCAACTCTGGAAGACAGCAGACCTCTTTGCACCCTAAGCTATCTGATAGGATTTATATCGAACGACGACGAATACCTCGAATAGTAACATATCGATTATTTTTGATAATAAAGGCTGAATGTATTCTAAATTAATTCGCACATTTAGCTATGCAATTCAGCATAATGCAAATTGTTTCCGCTCCAAGGAATCACTTTCAAACGAAAAATCCAAACGAGAGATCTCTGACGAAAGGCTTACGCAGCTGCATCAATTCTCTAGCGATTCCCAACGATCCCCTTATTCTCCGTAACTGCCTCTCGTTCCGAAGATAGGGATGTTCGCGTGATAAACGGACGTCAGGTGATGCCCGTGCATCCGAAAGTCAGAATCGTGGCGGGACAAATATTTGTAGAACGTTTGAACGGGAATCTTTCCGATGCGGCGCGTCTTGAGTCAACATTCGCTAATTAGCGAGCTACCTGTCTTCGGTCCGTGGAATTTTGAAAGTCGTCGAAACGAACGTTGGAATAATAACAAGGTCAGCAAACGGGCGCACGGAAGCACCTGTCCTGTAATAACACTCGGGAACCCATTAAAACGTCGGTGTTAACTGCCGCGACAATGTCCGAGTCGAAGTTTCCGCCCTCGAAACGGTTCTCGCCGCGACAGCGACGACGACGACGACGACGACGTAGCCGAAACGTCTTCTTCTGATCTAATCTAGCAGACATCTCTAATGCCGGTATCACTGGTCTATGCCAGTCTCGGTGGAAAACGAACGGTGGAGAGCAAAACACAAAAAGGAGAAGAAAAGAAAAAGGGCTCGAAAAAGACACGTTCGACGGGTTACTATACATATATATATACACGTAACCGTATGTTACATAAGGGAACGCCATCTTGCACATTGGATCTCGATTGGATGCGCCAGCAGTTCGGCCCAGACGGGATTTTCTGAAAAGAATCTGCAATCGGCGAGACGATACCGTGTGTCGTGTATCGGCCGCATTGAACGCCAGGCTTTGCCGGAGGATTACAACTCAAATAATCCATCACGATAACTCTGACTTCTCATAATGCCTGCTAACCATCCGACGGAGACTACTATCCTTCGCGAAAAGTATTCGAACAGCTTTCAGAACGAAATCATTTTTGTCAAACTAAGTTACTTGAATTTTGTTTCAATGTTAAAGGGGCTAATAATTTACTGTACAGTGATTAAAATTACTTTTCTTTAATTTTGCCTTTACTTGCAGAGACAACAAAATAATAAAAACTTTGGTTTTTTACTTTTTTATGCGAGATTTTAACGAATATTTAAAAAATGCGTTTCGTAAATCTCGATAAATTATATGTAATACTGAAAATTTCATCGATATCTATTAACGTTATGAGTTACAAATGATCAAAGATCGTGAAAATCGCAGATTTTTACAGATTTTAACCAAGTAATTTTTATATCTTTCTGTGGCTATAGTTACCGAGATCTACGAATCGCTTCTCTTCATTTTCGTTATGGCTTCACGTAGAAAAGTTAGAAACGTGAATTTTTTAATACTTTTTGGCACTCCAAGTAATTGCAAAATTAAAGAAAAGTATTTTAGTCATTTTATAATAAAATAGTCTCTTTAAGATTTAAACAAAATTGAAGTTATTTAGTACAATTTTAAAGAATTATTGCATTTTAAAAATTGGTCGAATACTTTTTGCCAATATTTTCATATTATTTTAATATTGTATATATTTGCATCTATTCAATATTTTTATAGTATAACATATCCAACATTCTTTTTATTAGAATATTTGTCTCTAATTATAGTAATTATTTTCTTCCCATTCTCATCCATCTCAATTTTTACATTATGATCCAAATTATGTCTTCTACATACAATGAACATATCAATACACGTATTGCACATAAATGTATATTTATTGAATATATAAATATATTATCTTAATGTGTGTATGTATAACTGAACAGTCCCATATATACATAATTATACCCAATAAATTGTTAACATAAAAAAATCTCACATAATGCAAGCAAGAAAATAATTAGGATCGTTAGCAACCAATCTAAATTTCCAACCAGTCTGTTTCCTACAATTATATGGATATTAACAAGAATGTTTCGTGCCACATGCTCCCATCGCACTCATTATATAAATTCAATTGATGCCCGTGAAGTTTCCATGCTGCCGTTTCATGAAATACTGCGGTCACATTAATTACTAAAAATAGAGAAGAAGCAGTCCGCGATGTTTCGGGTTTCGCATCAACGAAAATACGACGAATGAATATTGTAGGGTAATTCGAGAGCACGGTAATGTAGAACGCAAGCATGAGAATACAAATGGAGGAGACAAGAGATAAGTTAATTCAGGGACGAGTTGATACAGAAAAATCAGAACGAGATGAAAGAGGGTGTTTGCTCAAGCTGCTAATATAACAGAGTGCTCGCATGCTGTCATCTACATACATATATTAGCAGACGTTATTAAATTCCTTATGTCGTTCGACCTTTTCAGAAAATTTCATTAACGCGTCCGTGGACGTGAATGTTATAACATCCATTTTCATTGCGGTGCGAAATTACACGAACGCTGTAACATTGAAATTTATAAGCCACGTTATCATGCATTCGATTTCATATAGCGTTTATTTCTTGAAATTATATTATGCACTTCAATATCGTGTCCAGACTTCGGATCTTTATGGAAAATAAAAATCGTCCACCTGAATTGCAACAAACCTGATTCGAAAATAATTAATAAATACGAAAACAATAATAAACTTGAATTGAAAATAATGTAACAGCATTCCTAATGATCTTTCCACCGTTTTGTGTTCCACCGACACATTTTTCTCATAAATGCATAAAATCCGCAGTCTAACAATGGCTGACCGGTTCATTGAATACCTTCATTTTATTTGGTTTTCTCTCCGTATATAAAAAGTATAACTATTGAAATACGATATTCTGAGCATCCGGTCGAAATGTGACTAATCAAAGTTTGGATATCACAATTGGTTTCAGAATAAATCACCTATTCCCGCAGCTCGTTCAAATGTCACCGTCCTATTTCGATATCCACGGAATCACAAAAATATTTTTCGTTTCCTTAAAATAACAAACGGCTAGAGAACTGTGGTATATTTCCCAATATCTTCAAACAAACGATTGCGGGAACACCGGGCTGAACACCGCACTGTACAGCATTTCACCCGAACTAAAAAACTTGCTTGTTCACAACGGGTGGCAAAAAACCGTGCCTAAAACAAAGCCATTTAATATTCACGGTAGAATGTACCACACACGCATTCCCGTACCGAAATTCCTCGATCAGGTATTTCGGCCAGTCAGCACCACCGGCGAATCAACAAATTATTCCCAGCTGGCGATCCGCGATAAAAATTAAGCGATCGGGGTGATTCGTCGGAGGTGCGCACGCGGGCGAGAAATAATTGGCGGGAATTCGCAAGAAAGCAGAGGGAGAGGGGATCATCGGTCGGCGGTTTCGGTTAGCATAGATGCGAAATACCGCGAAATTGTTTGACCATCGGCGCTTTGCCCGTCGTAACGTAAAACCCGGTGAAAATTAGAAGATACATCTATGTATCGTGCGCGTACGCACGCAGGCAGCGACACATACATACGTAGCACCCACGAATACGTACGTACAACCTACACGTGCACACATACCAGCAACACATAGACCGCAGATGCAGAGGTATATGCATCGTTAGATGGGCTCGGCTCACAGAGAAGTGCGGATAGAGCGCAGTTCTAGTTGAAGCCGGCTCTTTGATCAGCAATTAACACCACGAGCAGCACTGAGCTCGATCTTCCGTATGCTCATTGGATGAACCCTCTCGAGAGATATCCCTAGACCGATTTTCCTCCGGCCCCCGTCCCTTCATAAATCGAATGGTTCACCTGTTTCATCATCCTTCGATGCACCTCACGGCTTTGCAGGATATTCCTCTGTATATACGTACACATATACACAAACACACGTATACGTACAGATCTATTGATGTGTATAGGTGTACATACGGCCGGTTGCACACGCCAGCACAGTCCGGTCACGCTTCTGATTGATCATGTTTCCGAATGCATTGGCCAAGTGCAGCACTGCAGAGTCGGAAGCGAAGGCTTTCCGGGAAATTACTGACCAAGGTTCAAATTGCGATCGAGTCCAGTTTATTTCGTGGATCTTGTACCGAGTGTCCGTGATATGAAAGCGCATGTTCGCATTTTTCTGTATCCTTAAATCGCTTCCCGTTCCGAGCGCTACATGACAAGATCTTCTCCTCTGCTCCTCTCAAAGTCTCTGGTTGTGCTGTGTCGCTCGAATCTAGCTATTCTGTGGTTACTTGCGTTAACTTTTCCGTTCATCTAATTGCAATTTTGGTATATTTTTAATTCGTTATTTTTTGTTCTACAGTTTTATATTCCAGTACTAATATTTGGACATTCCTTTGTTTATAATATCTTTTTTTTATCATTGTTATTATTGCCATAATTTATTATTATTATCATTTATTATTATTATTACCAATTATTATTATCAATTTTCTTCGTATCATTTTTCTCTTCTATTGCCATTTGATTTAAATTTATTATTATTACTATTTTTACTTTCCAATTATTTTATGCTATGTTTCTATTTCTTCTTTCTTTCTGTTGTTTGTAAATGTTCTTAAACTTGTATAACAAAGGGATTTCCCGGTTTTTATATGTTCATGAATATTATTAATGTTATATTTTTATGATCTTAATATTTAAATTTCATGTGTCCTGAATTTGTAATTTTTGTATGTCCTTAATTCTTCATTTTTATATGTTCCTCATCTCAAATATTGCTGTATTCTTCGCACAGACTATTCGTTATGATTATCTGTTGACTACTTGTTAGGATAAAAATGGCTATTTATTATTTTTACGACTGTGCTGCAAATCTTTATGCAAATTTTCTCATTTTTATACGGTAGTTCGCGAAGATTAGGATTACGAGGACCACGAGATAACTTGTGGCTGTATGATAACTCTGCTAAAGGTGCATTACTAACAAAAAGGCAACATAAAAAGGATTTATTTATTATTTTATAGTCATTATTATTTATTTATTTATTTTTTAATCTTACGGCTTCGAATAGATTTCATCAAAATAAGTCAACGTGTTAAAAGAAACTAAGAATATTAGTGTACTAATTCGAACTATACTTGGCTCATTCGTCTTGCAATTGACACAGCAAAGTTTTACTATGCATAAAAATCTGCAGTCTATTAATAACTTCAACTTGAATAATAAATATGTTTTTCTCACTCATTGTGTTTCGTTTTCGCAGAATGTTTCGTATAATAAATGTACAAAATTCTTTCATTCCTAAAACAATCCAAACTGTACGATAAAACCTAATTTAGTTATTCTTATTTCTAATGCCTATAAAAAATTGATTCGAGTCGCCGGATTTTTTCAGTGACTTGCGTTTTTCGGACAGTTCGTCGATTTCGAGTAACTCGAAAAATTCAAACGCTCGACACGGCTCCAAAGATCGATCATTGCTCGACTCGAAATTTGAGTACTCGCACACATCTGCCCAGAACGTGGGTGACACGAATGGAAGGAGCAGGCTAGAAAGGTATACAGCGGAAAGGTAATGGTGGCGCTGGCGAAGAGGATGGTGTCGGTGGTGGCGATGAAACCGATGGTAGGGCTGCTGGTGGGACGTGAAATCTAGAGGAATGGGAGATATGGCCGTGACCGCGTGGAATCCGTGGAATGTGGCCCGTCACGCCGGAGCAAAGCCGTGGCAGCCCACCGTCCTCTCTCGGTCCACTTCGATCCTCGTTTCCCCCGTCTTTACGCCCGAGACGTCCACGTGAAATTGCGTATCAATTTGCCGCAATTCTTCGATTATACGTACGTTCAACCACCGGCACCGATTTTTCCAACTCCGCTCTGCCCGCCACAATGCAAATCAAACTCAAAACCTGCCTCTCTTTCTTTCATTATCCCCGCTTTTATGGGGAATAGTCCTTTTAAGCGACTGGGAAACGTGGAGACTATGAGCGTTTGAACTTTAGAACTAGTAGTCCTGGCGAGTTTCACCGAATTACTGATTGGACGTCCTGGAGACAATTTAGGATGAATAGTGAACCACTGAGTGAACAATTCAATGTTAAAATGTTAGTTGTTAGAAATTACGTAGTTGGAACAATTTAATTCTGCTACAACACTTTTGCTAAAAATTAAAATTCTGCTTGATTTTTCTGTTTTCTGCTGAATTAAATTTTTATTACATTAAATTTTAGCTACATTAAATTTCGACTAAATTTTTCTGCCACTTTCTAATAAGTTATGTCTCTACTAAATTTTTCTGCAGCATTAAATTTCTGTTTAATTCTTTTACCAAAAATTTTTTTGAAATTCTGTTGAATAAAATTTCTATTAAATGAAATTTTTATTAAATCAAACTTCTGCCAAGTAAAATATCTGCCATATTAAATATTTATACATTATATTTCTATATTAAATTTCAACTAAATTAAATTTTGTTTTTTTTTCATTTATAATATGTTTAACATTAGGGACTAATGTAAGAACTTGCCTAAATCAATTCGAGCCCAAAGTTTAGTATTCATAATGAAGAATGTATTTTTTAACATTGAAAATTACTGTACAATTGAAGAGTGTGTTTTCCAATTTGTTTAGAGAAATTACAAATTCTGAATAATATTACGTATGAGTTAATTAATTCGCTTTGGCAATTCGAGTTAATTAACTCGTTTTGGCAATCATTACTATTATTACGTATATGTATGTAATATGTATTATTTAACATCACAAAATTTGTAATCAAGTATAATTTTTGTGTATAATTTCGAGTGAACTAGGTAGTAATTCTCCAGCAAGAATTACAGTGTTCCAGTAGTTGTAGAACAAGAATCCGAAATGGGTCACGCTGACCCATCTGGTTCTAATGGTAGTTAATCCTAGAAAGACTAGGGGGCGGCTCCCAGAGGCCATTAGTTACAGAACATCAGACATAACTTTTTTCTTTGATCTTGAATATCTCTAGAACACTATAGATGCTGAGGTATCCGAGATTAGTATTACAGAATTATTTTCAGTCGAATAATATTTACTCTCTCAGAAAACCCATCAAAATTAAAAATTGCTCCGACAATTTACGATTATTGAAATATTACACACAAACTTACTGATACATTAATAAAAATACAGTTTTCCAAGTGAACATTGAAGATAAAAATTGCTTAATTAATTGTTTTGACCCCAGAGATAAATTATTCTAATGTTGATATGCTATTATTAGGATTAATAATCCAGTGTCTTTCATAATTGTACATAATAGTATTTTAATTATGCATAATTATATAGTATTATACATAAATGTATGCTAGATAATAATTTAAATTATTACCCTCACCAGTGTAACGAATATCATTACCCTTAATATATCTATTGTATTATGGCAACATACTGGAGCACCAAAGAAGATTCTTTTTCAAAGAATGTCCAAATATTAATACCACTGTTATTGATCTTTTATATGTGCGCACATATCTTTAACGAATTAATTTTATAATCTTTATAAAGGAAAATTTATATAGTATAAAGTTTAAAGTATAATTCTAATTTTTGTAAAATAACCTATGATAATAAGGATTTGTATAAAAATCCGCAATCTGGTGATTACATCATGACACGTATAAAATAATTTCTAATTAATTATTAACATTGTCAAAGCTGTCTTTTGATACCTGTGGTGAAAATAATGTGAAAATAAAATCATCAAATGTGTTCTTACTGCACTGGTAAAAATAACGTTCCATTAAAATTTTAAAAGAAGTATTTTGCCTCTTTTGGTAAAAATAGTGTTCCATTAAAATTTGAAAATGTTTTTTAACCTCTTTGATAAAAACAATATTATATTAAAATTCGTAACTGTGTGCCTTTTGACCACTTTGGCAGAAACAGTGTTAAACAAAAATTTTTAAATGCATCATGAAAATATTCAAAAGTGTCTTTCGACCCCTCAGCTAAAAACGATCTTCTGACCCCGCCAACAAAACAATCATTAACCCTTTGCATTCGCGTGATGATTCTATGTCACCACTAAAAATTATTCTATTACATTCCAAAATAATGTTTAAAAACTGTTGAAAGTGTAACTGTTATATGAATTACAAGACTCCATTCCATACGATTAAAATGCACCGAGTCATTTAAAATGGAAATAACGCAAATCAGAAAAATTATTTTGAATTCTAAGTTAAAATGATTTCGAGTACAAAGGATTAATACGAATCACTGCACGTTCTAATGCGTCAAAGCTGATCATGCAACGAAGGCACGATCGACCTCCGACCCATTTCAGTACGCGTCCAGCCCCAGAAAAATCGGCTCCCGGATTCCCAGCGTCGGTAATAACGGTTGGCAGTAATTCTTCGAGAGTTCACATAGCTTCTGTCGGATTTCTTTTGGGAAAAAGGAGGAGAGCTACCCGCAGATTCGTAGGGCTCGACAAAAAATTCGACAGCGGCGTGGCGGAGAGCGTCGGCGTTAACCGACGATTACTCAAAAGAAACCCGGATCTGAGGACAGTGAAGAGGGTTCTGGCCGAAGTCAACGTCCACGGTTGGGAGGATCGAAATAAGAAGAACGATGATTTCATCGCGCTCAAATTCGGAGCAACAGCGAAAAGAGACCCCGTAGCCTCTATGGGGCGGGAATCCCTGGATCGTATTTTCCTTTGTCGGTTCACCGTTCCTGAGCCGCCTACAACGGAGATATATTTTTCCCAATGACGTAACTGTATCCACCAACATTGATCTTTCGCGCCGAAAACCTTCCCTCCTTCTTCTTCTGCTTTTTCTTCGTTTTCTTCTTTCCTCTCTCTTCTTCTTCCACTGCCCCTATTCAACTAATTCGAACCAGAATAGCTGACCTTTCGAAAATCACTGATCGCGCGAAACTGACCAGATCTCGGATCTAGTTGTGAAGGATCCTGCAGGATAAATTAGTCCAGGATCATTCCCACGCTGGTGGCTCGCGATCTATAGTTTTCCCACGACGCTGCCTTCTACTCGCCGGTTACTTTCCTCGAGATGTACGAGCCGGTTTCGCAATCGGTCCTCCATTGAAGGTGAAACGGTCCTATGTCTTTGATCTTTGTCTTCGATGATTGCATGGTAGTGCAGCAATCGATCAGGATCGAGCTGATTGATGCGCTTCGCGGAGATTGCCTGCAAACACGGAAATTAATTAATTAAATATTCATGCAGAGCGGAGTTGGATATTATTTGAATAAAATTATACTCGAACTGCATTTTTCGAATATATTTTTCGAATAAATTTTATGCGAATAACGTTTCGAGTAAATTCTAGGAATGAAATTTTATTCGTTATTCATTATTCGAATAAAATATGCCCGACACTGCGTATACAGTATACTATGTATAAAATATTAAATCTTTCTGTATCAATTACGTGATACCTGAGCGAAGTAGATATTTCTTTCTTTCTTTAACGATCTGAACGTATAAAAAAGCAGTAAATTGATTTTACCTACTAATTTGTGCCGTAAGTGCATCAAATATGCAGTATGGTGAATATAAATCAAATATCTTTAATGAGTGGAGCAAGTTTAAAATGCTGAAAATAAGATGATCTTTGTGCATTTTTTTCTTTTCAGAAGTAAGCAGCGATTCTGTCTAAACCTTGACAATAATTTCTCTCATAATTAAGCAATATGTTCTAATCTTTTCGTTAGCAAATATGTTGTAAAACTGGATACGTGTAAACATTTCTACAGCTAAATTGCAGCCATTCTAGAGACCTTAATTTTCGCCAGAAACGAAGACACGAACGATATTTGGAATTCATAAACTGGACTGCATGCTTAGTTGCTTAAAGTTAACGTTAAAACATAAAAAACGTGACGACATATAATTTTATATTTTACAATTATTGGAACCGCTTGCATTATAACACAAGTCAGATTTATGATGATTTCTCACATGATCTACTATGTGGAAACAAGATTTGATTCCTCTGTTATTAAGATGCATGGAAGAAACAAAAATTGCCTCCTTCGATTAAGAAAATTATTAATAACAAAGATGTGCTCATATGAATGAAATCAAAGTGTGTGTGCAGAAGATTAATATAAAAATTGCTGAAATTAATATAAAAGTAAAAAGTCTATGTAAATAGAATCTTACAATTCTGATAAAACAATACATAGTACCAGTTATATTGAACGGCACGTTTAGTGCTGAAATTAACGAAGAAGTTTCAAGTGACGAGGAACAGTACCAAAAATGTATTGTACTGTCCAGAAACGTCGTTTGAACAATGCCACCTGTCGAGGGATAGATATTGCCTTGTGAGCGAGGTTGCCTAACCATTTAGTTTTTGTACAGTAAAAAGTTGGACCGTGGAAGCGAATATTTCGAGGACACAATGTACATAACTCACGCAGCATTTACATATGCATACATAGGACAGAGGATCGCCAGAAGCGTTTCATAATATCTTGCCGCGCGTTTTTCCCCATGGGAAACAAGCTGCCGGTATTACCGCAAAAAAGCTAAAGCGCGCGCATCTATACGGTGACAATGTAGTTAACCATTCGTGACGAGAGTCGCGGCTGGTACGTGAAGTATCTCCTGGGTGAATGTAAAATACGCGAGAGAGATTCTTTAAATGTCGCTACAGGTGCAACAGTACATGCACGCCGGATGTTCCTGGCCGCTGACGATCTATAATTATACCGTGCAGGCTGCAAAGAATTTTCTGACACTCTGTAGAACACTGTTTTCAAACATGGCCACTGGATATGCCGGCCTTTGAGCTATCTTATTTCCTTTATTTCTAAAAGCAACTTCTGAGATTCAAACTTTATACGTACACGGTTGGAAGTTTTGATAATGATTATTAGACTGCGGAGGTTTATCCAAGATTTGTATGTCGAAATATGCAAAACATATGCAAAAGTAATGCAGGATCTACTCAAGAATATGAAATGTATATGAAAAAGATATGAGAGCTACATGCAAATTGTTTATACTATTTACCGTAATTTGCATTACAACGTATTACGATTATTTTTTCTATATTCTGGTCTGACGATTGGTGCGTTTTATCAGATAAAATTAATTTAACCAAGTGGTTAAATTAATTACAAATACGTCTTGATTTTTAAGGTTAATTTTGTATGCATTTTATCGATCATACTGGGTACAGTTTCAAGTTATTCTAGAATTATTCTAAAATGTGCAAGATTAATGAATATGTTTTTCCAATAACGTGCTTTTGCATCATCTATAGTAGTTTCACCACATAAGATTGATAGTATTCCAAATCTAGGATTCATTTTTAGGACATACTTGCATTTTTCTTTTACTTTTCCTCCAAAAGTAGTGTATTGAGAACATGATCCAGCTTATTAACCTTTGAAACTACACGAATTGAATCACTTAACGATAATGTGTTAGAATCTAAGTTCATTGTAGCAGTTGGTAAAATGCTTCAATAAAGGTCAAATCGTCAGTAAGATGTTCATCCTTGAAAATCTCTTGTGTGGCTTCAATATACACTGTGACTTTTTCTTTAAAGTGTTCGACAACCTAGAAATAAATAAAAATTCGATGCTGCAGTTAATCTTAATTATCTAAATATAAATACTTCCCAAACGTGTTAGAATCTAGTCAATCGAATCTATCTGATATAAGCAGAAATAAGACAGATATAGGAAAAAAATATGCAATATACAAAACATATGCGATATGTAAAATATGCAAAAAGGAAATTATAGTTTTGGAATCCTCTAACGATAAAACAAATTTCTGTCCAAGTCGCATTTCATCTCTCTCAGATAAACATATGCATTCGCATAAACATCCTTAGTCTAGTAACTGCATTTCTTCCTTGCTCTTTAAACAACCATTCGTTACTCACTGAGCTACTGTAGCAAAAGTTCATTCCTTCGGATCCCAAATACACCATCGAGGTTCGCAAAAATTAACCCAGCAGTCTCGGATTGAGAACCGCTGATCCACGGAATCGGTCCCGATCCAACGATTCCGGTTAACATCCGAGCCCGGTGCGGTTGAACCGGCAGCGAGGGTTGGTGGCGAAACGGAACGAAACGGAACGAAACGAAACGAAACGAAACGAAACGAAACGAAACGAAACGAAACGAAACGAAATGAAAATGTCGGGGGAAAGAATCTCGGCGAGCGCATCGGTGGATCTTTTTGTCGGGACCTCGGCAATGGCCGTGGCATGTCGTATGTGTATAACGAAACAGCCTTAGTCGGAGAAGGAATAGAAAGAAGAAGACTGACCGGGCGGTGCGGGGTCGGTCGGCGGCTGGAAGTCCGGGGGTGGTCGGAAGGGAGAACGGGAAACGGCGCACAGCTTTCCAGCAGGCCGCAGTGCAAATGCAAGCCTTGAATGTGTAATAAGCACTCACGTCGCAACCCTTGGCTAGACCAGAGCCTCGTGTCTGCGTTTAGAAAGGTCCTGGTACGCACACGCCGACCATGACGAACACGATCGCGTGGTACGCGGACTGCTCCGGTCTCGTGTGGGCCACACGTGAATGCTGGCCGAGCCAGTCGTGTGCGTGATTCAGAATGATACGGCACTGTCGACGCAAGTTTGATTGCGAACGGAGCGGTGCGGAGCGGCGGCGACGCCGTTGCCTGCCAGGCCGTGAGGCAAACACGCATCGCCGAGGCAGCGGCCACGGTGAAAACAGCTCGGGATTACAGGTGGAAGGGTAGAAGCCTATCGCTCTCTTTCCCAAAGCTCATAAAAGCCCACGGCGCTGTGCGTATTAATGCGCGATGTTGACTGTGTGTTGCGCCCCGAGAACCACCTAAAAGACGATCCATTGTGCGAACAGGAATGAGAGTAGACCACCCCTTACCAGCCCACGACTTACCTAACCGCCGCTAGGTCGATCGACTCGCTGAGGGACGCATTGTGCAACCGGCTCCCCGAATTTTTGCAAATTTCTTTCTTCTGCCTAGGGAGCCAGAGGTCCCCGCTCTCTTTGTTCGCCGGATTTTTTCGGGTAGAACAATTTAGAGGAACCTTTTGTGATTCTTCCTCCCGCTGCTACGTGCTGCACGATGGATTGCTGTGCCGGAGGTTTGCTCTCGATCATTGCTTGTGCCGAGCTTTTGCTATTGGCGATTCTGGTTCAGATGTTCTTTAGAGATTGTTGCGGATACTTCGCTCATGTTTCGTCCAGTTTTGAGAGACACTGTGAAACAAGATATTGCGATACAGTCGTGATTCTTAAATTGGAATCGTATAAGAGAAACAAAAGAGCGTTGTACGATGATCTTACCAAACTTTTTCAATTCTTTTCTTCTCTCCAACGTGATGTGGAGGTCTTAGAAGTTCTTTGCAAGTTCGTTGCAGATCCTAATGCTTCGTCCAGTTTTGAGAAACATTTTGAAACAAGATATCGTGATTTAGTTATAACGTCTTAATTGTAAGAAAATGTTGCAATTCGAACAAAAAAGTATAGCTCGCGTTATACATATATCGGCTTCTCCGAAATAATTGAGAGGAACGTTCTATGTTCCAAAATAAACGAAAGATCACATTATTTAACAAAATGACTGTACTTCTTAATAAACGTTTGTCATGCATCGTGTCATGCATTGGATTGTCGCAAAAATAATTTCGGTTTATTCTCGTAGCTATCTATTTGGAAGACCGAAATTACTTTTGCAACATGCCAATCGTCAGAAAATAATTGTTGTCTATCTTTATATAAACTGAAACTGTGCATTGCATATCGCGCATGCACATGTAACGAACATGTTGTATTCGAATTGCTACGAGAGCTAAAATTAGTATTTGAGAGCATGTTGAAATTGAAAAGGCTCGGGAGAACTGCACACAGTGTGACCAATAATTTGCAGCCAACTACCAGCAATAAAGCAAAGGTACGGGCTCCGAAAATCAAATTACACGGCAAACAATAAGAGGCTAAAAGCGTGAAAGTTTCGAAACGGGAGGTTACGCGAAATTAGCGGAGAATTAAAAACTCGGTTTGAACGAAACAAAGTTCAGCCGTTAATCCAAGCATCCGCGCGGCCGGTTCTGGATTTGATAAAGCAGAACACAACACGGCGCTCCCGAAATTGGCAAATTTTTAACTAGTTCGCAAGAAATCTCGTTAACGAATTTATTCGTTACGACTTTATCAAGTTCGAAGCATGCCGAGCATCCTCCATGTTTTACTTTCACGGAAACCTCGCAGGCAGACGGCTACTCGTTGCAGCATCGAAAGTTCCTCTCAGCTTAGTTTCGACGCGGAACAGAAATAATTATGTAAGAGCCGTTGACTTCGGAAAATTACGTAAGCCGTTGAAAAATTCTCTCCTCTGCCCGGGTCCCATAAATAAGAACTTTCGTGTTGTGGCCGTTCGAATATTTATTACCCTCCTTCGAGCACCGGCCGGCGATAAATTAACTATCATTTATGGTTTACCGATACCCGTTCGACGAATATCAAAATGTTATTCTAAATATTGCGGTTCCGCTGACGTTTACTGTTCGTTGTCCTGCGAGCATGACCGCGTGAGATGCATGCGCATAAATTACGCTGTTCAGCGTGTTCTTTAACCTTAAAAGGTCCGTGCCTCTTACCTAAACGATTTATCCTGTCTACAGGGCCATTCGTTTCCGTAATTTTCATTTTTACACTGGAAACGATCCTTAAGGACTACTAAATCATCTTTCGAAAATATTCCGAGTCAGTGATATAGTGCAGTCGTAATATTTTACCGAACTTGAGAAGCATCTAACTGTTACAAAATATTAAAAGCATGTCATTCTTATATTTTAGAATATTATAAAAAAATTATATGATGTTGCTAACGTCTTCCAGGATTTTACTACAATTTTTTTAAATTTTGTTTCACGACTTTGTTTCACGCGAGTCCTTATGCGAACGAGTCTACGCCATTCACCCTGTTATGCGAATCCTTCAGAAACGAAATGTCATCCTTTAGTTGCCTAGAATATTTTGATAAAATGATTTGCCGTCTCCGAGAATCGTTTTACAATTCTCAAAATTTTGTAGGTCTTCCAGGATTGTACTAGAATCTTTTAAATATTGTCTCATCGCTATACCGTGAGTCTTTATGCAGCCAATATACGTTGTTAAGAATATTTTGACAAAATGATTCACAATCTCCAAGAATCGTCTTAAAATTCCCAGAATGTTTGTCCACGATCGTACCAACTCCAGACTGAACAATACAGAATGAAACTTAATTCAATGCATATTTAACACGTTCCGTGCCACGTGTACCGTCGATGGTACACGCTTGCATGTTTACTTAGTGAACTGAACAAATTGTTTACAAGAAATTTAGAAGCGAAGAATCAATTTCCACCGCAAGAATGGGCGTCGATAAGTTTTTGTTACGTTGTTATGTGTACGAGAATTAATAATTGCACGTAATACATCAAGTTTTAGTAAAATATCAAAGTGTGAAGATTCGAGTAAAAAAAGCTCGGCACGGAACGTGTTAACAAATGAAATGGAACCGCGGTCCGCCGCACGCGGCCTAATTAATGCTGGATTAAAACGATTTCATGCTTATTAACCGCGCGTTTTCGAACTAGTCTAATGGATAAAGTTACAGTGAGACTCCCGTGGGCGGTGTCGACTGAAGCTGATTTCTCCCGCGGATTCCACGGGGCGTTGAGTGTCCGACATTGAGCGACCATATCAAATTCGCAACGTTGACCGTTACCAACTGGACACTATCGTTGCGGACGCTGTCATCGTGACGGCACACACAGCCAGCGATTGATCCGCGTAACCCACGTCAAAACATTGACGTTTCACTGTCACCTCGAAAAAGGAAAATCGTCTGAACAGCCGGGAAAATTGGAGTGATGAATAAGAAAGCTACCGCGGCGTAAAGGCAGAAATCACGTCTATAGTGATCCCGAGTCAGGCGAGCAGGATTAAACGGCCAGTTAAATTTAATCCGATTGTAGTCCCCGTATCGCTTAACTGCCTCTCGTGTGAACGTGACTCCTGTGACAACGAGTTCGCTGGCTGCATTTCTTACTTTAACTGTTCTGAAGATAACTGCCCCCCGCTTAAGACCTAGAAGTGAAATTGACGTAGATTAGAGATGGGAGTATTCAAATGTCCCTGGCACCTCTCGCTTGAATTTGAGAACAGAAATTAGTATGAAAAGAGACAATTAAATTTAATATTAGATTAAGAGAATCGAACCGTTTAGGATTGCTAGAGAGAGAAATTTTTGGTTTCCGCTTCTTGTGATTGATACGAAAAATATTCAATCTAAATCACCAGGTTGCGGATTTTACGCATTTACGGAAATTAAAAATGTTAAGGTACTATTTTTTATCCATGAAAATTATTCAAGAAAAAAAGAACTTTTGAGAATAAAAATCCACAGTTTATTTGTCACAATTACGATTTGATATGTGCCTCCATACTGTGTTGCTATCAAAAATTAAACATTTTTATTCGTGAATCTAATTCTATAGCTTATTCTGTGGTCAAATCTGTGTCAAAAATTTCAAACTGTATTGAACAAATCTAAAGCTCTAATATTTCGGGCACTTTATATATTTATCTTGAAACTGCAAATTGATGTAATAGACATTCAGATTATGTTTACAATATTTTTAGAGAAACATCAGGAATTGTCAAACTCTTCTTCATCAGTCTTTTTAAGGATGTTTCCAAAAGTGTATTTTCAGCACATGTTAATTATCCGTGGCCTAAAAATGATAAGGCAGAAGAATTAAGATATTGAAATAAATTTTCAAAAATCTCTATTCTCCTGACGATATGTTATTGTATATATTGTATTGTTGTATTTTTATTGTGTCTTCAATATTTTTCAATACTGAAGAATATAATTAAAACGACAAAAGTGTGGCATTTCTATTCAGCTTCTGTCTCTGACAAACAACACAGAAAATTACTTAAAGATCGTCGGTCCACTGACCCTCCATTCTGAAAAAAAATCCAGTGCGTAAGCAAGTCTGTGTACGACTATAACCCAAACGCGATGAAACAGAACGCCCATAAAAAAAAATCCGCGATGAAATGTGTATATGCGTGGAACAACTTCCGGCGCCGATCACCTGTTTCACAGCCTGCCGCTAGTCGGTTATAAAATTCTTGGAAGCAACGATCGTTGCCAATCGGTGTGCCCTGAAACAGGAATATCAAACCGTGGAGCATGTTGGACGCAAACACGAGAAGCTCGCGCCATTGGCATCGCGCTCGCATTCGGTTCCCATTTCGAATATCCGGCTTAGGCGAGCGGCGACCGCAGCCTCTGGGATATAGTATCGAATGCGGCCGTTTCTCCCGTTCCCCATTTTTCTTCCTGCGTACCCCTTCCTCTTCCGTCTTGTTCCCTCTTTTCACTCTCGACGCTACTCTCTCCACACTTTTCCTCTCCGTCTCCCTCTCGCCGACGTCGGTCTCTCGTTTTTCTCGGCGTTTCCTTCATAAATGCCGCCGGTACACTATACTTATACACACCGAGAGCCGTGTAGTCTATTTTCTGTATCGACTTCGCTTCCGTTAGCATTCTCTTCGACCGTGGCATATGGATTACATTCGGTGTCCGCTTCCCGAGACGCCATATGTAATATCCCTTGCGAGCATGATCGCGGATGAAAGTATTGTACAACTGTGCTGGCCGCAGCCCTTTATGCTGTGAATAGACGCTCTGGAAAATGTGCTGGTTGCTTTAATCCTTTCACCGTTTATGCTTCTATTTCGAAGACGACTTCGCTGAAGTTTGCTCCGATGTCTCTTCTATCTTCGCATACTTATTTCGCATTCATTTCTGCCTCAGTTTACAGAAGCATAATTGTTATTGACAGACTAGCTTCTGAGAGACTGGTCTTGATTTTTGTTCCGTCGTATTCTGATTTGGATCATGTTGGATCAGCCTGAAACGTAAACTGTTATTAATGTACCGTTGTTAACTTCTAAATTATAAGAATAATTTGGATGATTATTATTTTCCTACACCAGGGATCTTTATGCAGAAGGAAGATCGTCTGACTTAAAAGTTGTGTGCAATTTTTTTTATGTTTAAGTAATTTTAATTAGCTGAAATTGATACATCTCCATTCGTTAAACTTTTAACCTGAAACTTTTAACTGCCTTAAATTTCACTTATACATTTTTATCATAAACGCGTTTGCATAGAAGTAAGCAATGTAGATATGTAAAAGATTGCATATATATATATATGCAATCTTTTATATATATATTTTTTATATATTTATATATATACATATATATATATATATATATATATATATATATATATATAGAGAGAGAGAGAGAGAGAGAGAGAGAGAAAGAGAGTTCAGAGCAAGTTGTACGTGATCGTATTTGTCCAGAATTTTGGGTGGTCTTTTAGATCGAGTTGTATTGTTCGATTATAATGTTTTGTTACCATTCTGATTGCAGGCCGAGGAGTTGAACACCCTTGTCGGCAATGCTTTTCGTATGGCATACGTGGCGCAACTCCAGCGCCAACCGATCCTTCAGGATGTGATCTCACCGCAGTCATCGCCACCCTATCGCAAAGACAAACAGGAGACCCGGTCCTCGTGGGTACGTATTCTTCCTACCCCTCCTCATTGTCAGGGAAACACTTTCGCTTCCTTTAAAGGGATCCGTTCGTTCCTACCCTGCGAAAACTGGGTCACTTTAGCGAATCTTTTTAAGGAAACTTCACGCAATTGCATATTTACGTTCTTCGTGACAAATATAAATATATGAAGTATAATTGTCGAACAAGTTATGAACCAAATCAGAACCTACTAAATTCTTGCGATCTCCAATTTTCACAAAATTTTGACATTCTATTACTCAGTAGCAAACTGTAATTTTAATCATTCTGATAAACACGATGTTTCGAAAGACGCTTGCATTACTTCAGACGTGGAATTAGTGTGCTAAAATAAGAAAAAAATTTCTGTAAACGTATGTGTTCATATGACTTTTACCTTTAACGTACTACAACCACCTCTGAAGTTATGCCCACATATTTTGAAACATCCTGTATAGTAGTACGCGTATACATATAATGAAGGATGCAATAAATTCATCTGATTTCTTACTGCGTTTTAAGTTTTGATATACCATAAAGGTGTACAAGAAACTAAAAAGATCATTCTAATTTATAATGAAAAAGTTAAATAACAACAATATTATAATGTTAAATTATAATATTAAATAAGAAAGAAGATTAAAGAATTTGAATATCAGCCTAATAAGGAATACCACTGGATTTGAAGATCAGACTAATAAGGTAACTAAATTCGAAGATCAACCTAATAAGGAGTAGCATTGAATTTTTTTGGAGAGTAACGTAAGTTTCCGTAAAAGCTAAGCATGTAATTGCGATTCCATCAGGTCAAATTGAACTATCTGTGCAACATACGCGAGAGACGCAACGTGACGCTGTTTGTTCAAAAGAGTCGCTCTTTGCTTCGATCGTTTTTTCGTTTGATAGCAATTTTTCACGGTCGACCGTTCCAAATAATTGCCTGTCACCGGATTTTAACCGGACCATTTATCAGAAACGAAATTCTCTCGCAATCCAGTCGGCGAGCCCGGTGAGGCACGGAGAAGTTTGTACCTGGAATAGGAGGTCGCGGAAATTACTGAAATGGACAAAAATTCCGGGAGTAAATATTCACGGAACGAAATCCACATCCGATTTCGATAATCTTCTAATGTGTCGCCAAGCATCGCTAGAATACAGATCATTGCGTATTCACAGCATATGCAAACATGTACAATACACAAAACTGTATATGTTTACGTTTGTCACAGGTTTTTAACCATTGCAAAATATTGTTTCCTCATTGTACCTTTTATACATTAAATTGGGTAGTTGCGATTTAAAATAGTGGAAAGCTTAAAAGAATTTAAAAACATTGATGTATTATTTTGTATGTTTTAAAATTATTAAAGTAATAAAGAACTTGTTATTTTGTTCTCCTATTTCTTGTAATCGATGCAGATAATTTTTATTTTGCACAAAAATCTGCAGCCTAGTTATCACACTCTAGTGAACCAATACCTTTAGATTTGGCCGTTTAACAAAGAGTTATTATCAAAAATACTTCATTCTAAATGGAAAGTGTAAAATTAAGCAGCTAAAAAATTAGCTTCAGGAACGTTTATATATCTGAATAAAAATTGGTCCAACTGCCACCATCCAAGAGTTGATTTACACACTTAATAAAACTGACGAGAATAAAATGCAACGTTTTGCAAAATTATCTTTTACTCTTTCGTACGAAATAAACTATTAAATAAAATTAACGACAACCACCAACTAAAATGATCAGAACACTACTCAGAAAATGGCTTACTTTTTCTGACTATCATTACAGAGATTACTGAGCGATTACATTTTCATAAGTTTGGTTCTATTTGCTCAAACAGATGAGCACGAGGGGTAAATAAATGGTGCGTGACGCGGTGATGTAGGGTCATCTGACTCCAGTAGAGGTGTCCCATTTTACAGGCCGCGTTAATTATAAATTCGACCCAAGTCTCCTGACTCCGTCGCGTTTCCAAGTAAACGGTCAGTCCGTCGCGATCTGCCCGCTGGTTCTCCCTACGCAATCGTCCTGGGAATCGTAGTGCAACGTCGATAAACTATTTATCAATTTCCTACTGTCATTCTACCGTCGAATCGCTGGATGTGTTAAAATCGATAGTGTCAAAACTGGCAGTGTCCATTTCCTAAAACATTTCTCAGGATTGTACCTGATTGTATTTGATCAAAGTCTAATTTCAGTGCTTACGTAAACCATTCCAGTGGGTACAGTGAACTCCAAAATTGTTGACACAATATATTATTATTTGTAGAATATATTGGCAATAATATATTATTGGCAGAATACATCTGAAAAAAAAAGAAAACGTCAATATAAGTGTGTCCACAAAAGTATTACCAATATTTTATCTTCTACATTCTGTTAGTTTATTAAATTTTATAAAAAAGTACTCAAACAAAATATGAATAAAAGCAAACATATACATTATAATTAGTTACAGACTTTTCAAAGAAATTGCAACAGCTAACTAACTGATTAATAGTAAAACTGGTAATATCCAAGTACTTGAATTTCCATTATATGTATACAGCAACTAAAATCACTTCCATATTTCAAATTGGTTCAGACCGGGTATAGTTAGTTTTGATATTATATTCCTGGAACTATTCTCCAAACAATATATGAAGTAAACTCTGCGGCCGCAACACGATACACAGATTCGGCCCGCCAACCTGTTAAACATTCAACGCAATTACATCGTTGGTAATTATGCAGCAAGGGTTAGCCGAGGATTTCAGTGGCCTTGAAGTAATTTGAAGGTCACTGTCCCGAGGAAGTTTCTGTGTGTTGTACAAGCATAAAGAATGTGCACTGGCACTCAACCCTTTGAAACACAACAGACAAATGGATTTCTTCCTTGAAATTAAATCACGCTCACAAATTAGTTTAGTACATTTTCTAGCTTCAACCCGTTGCTATACTATTTTCTTCACAGTTACAATCATTAGAACATCATTATCCTTAATCATTTCCTAAAAAAAGAAGATCATATTAATGACATTTCTACTTCTAATTTAATGCTTTAACGTTAACAATAGATGAATAAAATTGTATTTCTATTAATTACAGATGAATAAGATTTTATTTCAATTATAATCACAGTTGTATCAAATTTTATTTTAATTCAAAATAGATGAATACAATTTTAATACTATTAATTACAGATGAATACAATTTTATTTCGATTAATAACAAATGTATTCAATTTTATTTCACTTCAAAATAGATGAATAAAATTTTACTTCAATCAATAACAGATGGATCCGATTTTCTTTTAATTTAAAATAAATAAGTCAAATTTTATTTCAATTAGTAACAGATGAATAAAGTTTGATTTCAATTTAGAACAGATAAATAGTATTTATTATTAAGAATCTGACTACGCCATCATGGCACGACCTATTATAATAAAAGGAGACGAATATATAAAATATGAAAATATTTAAAGTGTTTTACTATGTTGTCCAACACAGTAACCGCTTGACATTCTTTGTACCTGATGTCGACTGGTTGTTCATGGTTGCCTTAATGAGAAATCGTGGTTTTTCTGTGGTTTATCCAAGCTAACGATCGAATCCCTATTATTACAGAACAAATCGCTGGCTGGCGACAGTTCGATCGCCGGCGTGGGAGGTGGTTGCAGAAATTCATCCTCGAATTCGTGGCTGAAAAGTCGAACGTCGCCCACGTCCAGAACTGGAAGCGGTTCGTCTACGGCGGACATGAACGTACAGCTCGGCAGCGCTGGCTCGCCCACGCTGCGACTCGCCAGCGTGAAGGTACGCACATGAATTCTAATTCCTCGTATTTCTACCGAATGGCGTTTTTAAGAATCGTCGCCGTGTTATTTCACGGCACTTAATAGTTAGAACTCTACGGTTCTCAGGCCGGGTTCTTAAATAGAGACGTCGTTATGCGATTTTTACGATGCTAGCTTTGAATCTTTATTAGAACTATTCTAACTCTGTCTGAACACTGTGTTTTATTCATCCGCATTTCATCACGTTCGTCGCTGATTAACTACAAAGATTATATAAAATTAGAAAAATCGATTTAGCAAGATAACGATTGAGAGATTTAAAATGAGGACATTCTGCATGACACTTGTGGGAATTTCTTCTTTCTTTTTATGATTTCATCTTCCCACTGTTCCGAATTACTGCTACTCATTTTTGTCATAAATGCATAAAATCCTTGGTCTAATTAAATCCTCTTGCGTTTCTTCTCTATTAGAAACAATCCATCAATGCAGGAATCGATTTTTAAGCTTAGGCAAATAACTCCATCACCTAAATATGGGAAATTCTAGACAAAGTGTTAAACGCTTTTCAGAAAATTCTCACTTATGTCTTACCAGACTTAGAAAATGTTTGTCTAAGATCTCTCAGAACACAAACAAAGAATTGCGTAGCAATTTACTTCCTGCTTCGTGCAGTTTAAAGGGATTCGTACTGGTGGTAGTAAAAAGCCCACGTAAACAAAACATCCAATCAGCAAAGTGGAGCTACTGGCACATCTGAAAAAAGAATCAGAAACAAAATTTTACAACATGACGACGTTAAAAATCGTACTAAACTTAAAAATGCGACATGAGCAAACAACTTCACAGAAATCGATATATTCAATCTAGAGGGTAGTAAAGGGGTGACACTTGCCAGACCAATTAGTAACTTGGAGATTTTGCCACCGACATTTCTGAAATAAAATTCAGTCAGGGTAGTTCTTGAATGCAGTAGAAGTCGTGCCCCATTTGGATGATGAGGGTAAATTTGATGGATCTTTCTGTTTGTGAATTTAGGCGCCTAATACGATTCCTGATTAAGCCACTGACACATCTGAAATAAAATTCGGTCAGGGTAGTTTTTGAATGAAGTAGAAGTAGTGGCCCATTTGGATGATGAGCGTGAATTTGATGGATCGTTCTGTTTGTGGATTTAGGCGCCTAATACGATACCTGGTTAAGCCACTGACACATCTGAAATAAAATTCGGTCAGGGTATTTTTTGAATGAAGTAGAAGTAGTGGCCCATTTGGATGATGAGCGTGAATTTGATGGATCTTTCTGTTTGTGAATTTAGGCGCCTAATACGATTCCTGATTAAGCCACTGACACATCTGAAATAAAATTCGGTCAGAGTAGTTTTTGAATGCAGTAGAAGTTGTGCTCCATTTGGATGATGAGCGTGAATTTGATGGATCTTTCTGTTTGTGGATTTAGGCGCCTAATACGATACCTGGTTAAGCCACTGACACATCTGAAATAAAATTCGGTCAGGGTATTTTTTGAATGAAGTAGAAGTAGTGGCCCATTTGGATGATGAGCGTGAATTTGATGGATCTTTCTGTTTATGGATTTAGACGCCTAATACGATTCCTGGTCTACGACCGGCGCACAACTTCACGAACGTTCTCGGGCCCATAACGAACGAGGACGAGCCAAAGAGTATCTCTCAGCAAAGTACACCGAGCAGCGACGAGAGCAACTCACCGACACAACTTAACTCGTATAAGAGGCTAACGGACAAGCCGGCTCGGATAAAGCAGTTGGCGATGGGTTGGACAGGTGGACGTGACGTTCATGGATTGAACGGTGAGGATGACAGCTGCCCCCTCGTCAGTGGTAGTAGCACGCCGACGAGCCCCTCGAACAGGCCGCATTCTGGGGGTTACATAAACGAGGCTATCATCGACTCGGAGGGCACCAGGCCGAACTACAACAAAATACCCCCCTCCGAGAGCCTCGACAACACTATTAATGCATCCATTACCGCGAAGAATTTCAACATCGAGAACAACAGGTAACTTGATCATCCCTCGCTAGTTAGCCCATGTCCTCCTGCTCCTCGTCATCCACGTCGATTTGACGCAATATCCACTGATACCGAATAAATCATGTGTTCTGCTCATTGGTCCATCAGTTCTGAAGGATCTGGAAAAGATTTGATATCGTCAAAGTGTTTAGATTGAAAAAATTATTAGAAGTGAAGCAATTGTACGAGTCACAAGACTTAATTTCATATGCACAAAATGCACTTTGTCGTATGAAATGGAAATATTACAAGCACTTTGTTATATGAAATGGAAATACTACAAGTCAGAAAAATTGTTTTAGATTTACAGTTAAAATTGCTCCAAGTACAAAGTGTTAACAATTATGTCAATATATTTGGAAGTAATATATCGAGTTCTAATAAAGGAAACGATGTTCTAGAATGTACAAGTTGTATTCACAAATTTTTGGGTCCCGATAATATTGCTAGTTTTTGAGTGACAGTTGTTCGCAAACTATACTGGGTCTGAGTGACCCAGTCATACATTTCCCATAGGAACTGTGACAGCGATAGGTTAAGCTTGTGTTGTTGCATCCTGGGTTTTCATTCTAAAGGAGAAAATTTACAAAGTTAATTGTTTGGACTTCTACTATATTGAAGGTGACTGTTAGATATTAAATTGTTATTTAATTAATTATTTGATATGATTAAAATTGTTATAATTACTAGTTATACGGTAAAGCTGATCAGTCCTGGAAAATTTCATGATCTCTAGAATCTAATTTTGATATTATTTACCTTTATAACAAAAATAAATTTCATGTTTAAAACATTTCAGAGGAGAATGAAATATCTGGAATGTAGAAATTGTGTTCTAATTTTTTATGAGATCTATATAGTAGGTTTGATTAATTCTCAATTTTTATACAATTTTTTGGAGGGGGTATAACAATTAATTTTTATCTCAGCAGGATTTCGAATACAAAAATTTCATAGTAGTACAAAAGCAAAAACATTAGAGAAAAAAACATTTTGGAAGGTAATGTATTATTATTTCTGTTCATGATAGACATTGAAGAATCGTTAACTCTTATTTCTCAGGAAAAACCATCCAAAAATAAATGATGCGCATCGTTGTTTTTTAGTCGTAAAGAGATGGTCGTAGACTGAAAAAATGTAATTATTGAATCTACAGGATAGGACACAATTCTCCAAGTTCGGGGACGGAGACAGAATTTAAATCAAAAAGAAGATCTCAGATTAGTACCTCGAGCAGTTCGGTACCTGCTGACGGAAGTACACATGGATCGACACCAACACCACCACCTTTGCCAGAGAGAACAGACAGCCTGAACAATCGCAGCGAGGAAGCCGAACTGCGTAAAGCCCCGTGGTTCCAAGCTGGAATACCAAGGTTCGTATTATTTCAATTTTCGAAAACTTATGCCACATTATTATATTTATATTTATTATACCTCGTTTTGCACTGCAATAGTTACGATCCAATCGAGATGATCCTCCTCACAACAAGCAATTTAAATCATTCATAACAGCATCCGATACATTGCGGATCTTCAAAATATAAATTTTAAACGTAAATTGTAAAAAGCAGGAATCAGATAAGAATATTGTGAACATACTTTCCATCATTGTCATAAAATACTAGTCCATGGATAGTACCACAACAATATACTTAAGTAACATATTTAATGTATCTTATTAATTTGTAAGATTTATGTAAATAATTTACCTCTGTAAAAGGTGAAACTTTTTTGCATTCTGAAACAATTTGTTTCTATAGAAAGTTCATGAAACAGATTCTAATATGCCTGTTCCACGAGAATACTTTTTCAAAAGCCTTCCCAAGGCAACATTTCTTTTCAGAAAAATTCTGCAGATATATATATATATATATATATATATATATATTATTAAGATGGAAGATAATTATTTATATAATCTATAAATGTATATATGTATAATGTACAAATATACGTTAATACTAGAACTATCGAATCAAATGAATAAACATTTATTAAAATAATTAAACTGATATTAAATGAATATTTGAATTTGTTAAAATGGCTTTCTTCCGCAAAAAAATAAAAAATACAAAATATAATATAAAAATATATATAAAAATAATAATATATATTATAATAATAATAATAATATATATATAAAAATACCTCCATGCCAAATTTTGCGATACTCTTTCATTGCAATAGAAATCGCACGAATCTCGTCATTGTTCTGAAAAAATACACATTAGACGCGTTTAGGACACGATACGATCAGCTGACGGAGCATCGATCTCCCATAAAATTTATATTTCGTCTGTCCTCGTTCAGTGGGACTGTCTATGAACGATTCGCAGTCCAACGATCGCGATAACAATTTTTATCGAATATTATCTGGCAGCGTTAGTAGATGTGCGAACGATGCACAGTTTAGTGGGCCGATCTCTCGATTACTGTCGGCGATTTATTCGCGTCCTAACGGCGCCGCGGTCATTTATGATTTCAGGGAAATAACGCTGGAAGTGTTGAGCCAAGAACCGGAAGGAGCGTTCATGGTGCGCGAGAGCACCAGTAAACCCGGATGTTATGCCCTTTCGCTTCGAGTGCCGCGCGAATTCCAGCCAAGCGGAATAGCCCATTATCTTATAAAGCGTACGAACAAAGGCTACAAAATCAAGGTAAATCCCCTTTCAAGTATTCGCCCCCGGCGAGGCCTTCCTTACAAAACTCTTTAAACGCTTGTAAACCGGCTGCCCTAGAGACTCTGATAATTAACACTTTCACTCTAACGGGGTAAACTCACTTTTCTACGCAAAAATAGCTCTGTTGTCGACGTGGCAGCTGGAATATATATTAGGTTGTTGTAAATTGATTTCGTAAAGAAATACTTATTGTTTACAGTTATATTTATTTTCTAATCTACATAGAGTTCTATGGATGTTAGAAAAGTTTAAGGAAACGATGTAGAAAAGCTTGATTTACAATTGGGTGAGTTTGATGTGTTAGAATATGAATTTCATTGGAGCAAAACTATCATTTTGATCTGCAAAAATTTCAATTCGATTCATAGAAATCCGGTATGTGCAATCAATTTCGAAAAATATGATTTACAAAGAAGTACGTCAGATTTATAAAAAGACGAGTCTGATTTGCAAATATGCAAAAATGCGAATTCGGTATGAAGAAACGCGAATTTGACTTGTAAAACTACGAATTGAATTTACAAAAATGTGTACACAATTTTACAAAGATACGAATTCGTTTTGCGCGCATGTGAATTTGATTTGCAGAAATACGAATATGATTTGCAGAAATGCGAATTTGATTTGCAAAAGTGTGAATTTGCTTTGCAAATATATGAATTCGTTCTACAGAAACGCGCATACAATTTACAAAATTTCGTGCACGATTTGCAAAAGTTGCGAATTTGATTTGCAAAAATGTGAATTCGATTTGCAGTAATTCGGTTTGTAGAAGAGTGAATTTATAATGAAAACCTCTATCTTCAACACAAATATTATCACAAAAATATTATCCACATGGAATGCACGACTGATTACAACAATATATTAAAATTCGATCAAATCCTTCTACTGGGCGTACAGTAGACAGAATAAGTGACACAGAAAGAATTAGAATAGTAATGGACTATTTGTCGACTAAACAAGTTGGCGTCAATATCGCCATGTGTCGTACGTATTCGAATCTCACGACGTATTACTAGAGCAATGCAATTCCGGGCGAAAAGAGAGGGGAGAGTTTTGATTTCCCTACGGTACATCCAGCGAAACTCATTTATACTGGTTTCAGAGATTATCAAAGTCCGCGGACCCATTGAATTTATCCGGCAAGGGAAGTTCGATCATTTAAATACACGTGCCCAAACAGCAAAATGCACAACCGTGATAACTTTATGCTCGCACGGTGTATCTCCCATTATCATGTTTCAGAACTGAAAGCTACGGTTGTGGCTCCCTACTAATTAACATTCGCGTACAAAGCGATTCTGTTGAAAACTTCCTCTTTTCATATCACTCATGATACCTACTACTATTTTCTGTGTACATTAAAGGGAAAATTATTATTAACTTCCTGATCTCCTGTTATTCGATCAAAGATTTATTATAATTTTCTGCATACATTAAGGCTCGTTCCATTAACAAATTTGCCTTATATGTTCATCTACCTCTTTGTAATAATAATAATAATAATAATAATAATATCTTTATTGCAGTCCATGAAATTTTAATTTATTTACAATTCTATTATATATTTATTTATCTCATTTCACACATTTTTTCTCTTTCATTCTCTTTTTCTCATTTTCTCCATTATTTGATATGCTCCTTCTTTAGTTCCTGTTTGCACATAAATCTCTATATATTTTCCTTCGTTTCTCTATTGTCTTTTCATTGCACGTTTATTCTTCTTTTCTTCCTTTCTCTTTCCAACTTTTGAAGCCACTTCTGAAATAAAACTATTGATAATTTTAATAACAGTAATCATCCCCCTTATTACTAAATTGCACTTTATCTTTCTTCCTTCCTCCTTTCTCTTCTTTTCAAAATTTTTTAACACTTTTTAATAGTGATAGCAGTATAGTCGTATATTCGAAAAACAATATTTGAAAAGTTACTTAAACAAGAATGTAGTATCATATAAAGCAGAAAATAAAATCAATAATCATTTCATTCGATAGCAAAATAATGAAGTAATTTAGAAAAGAAAGTCATTTTACATACAATTACTTTAAAACCTGTTAGAAAATTAATAAATAATTTTTTAGCTAAGTACTACTATGATTCTATCTAGTCTACAAGTTTCCTATTCTGTTCAATTTAATTTAATCTAATTTAATTTAAAGCATCAATTCTATCAAAAGTACAGCTTTCATTACAATTCTAAATTAATTTTTTTTTCTTTATTTAACTTATAATCTAATTTAAACAAGCTTCCTATTATTTACATTAAATCAACAAGAATTTGTAGCAAAATGTTTGTAAATTACCACGAACTGTATTGAGACAAAGGCAAAAGAAATTGTGTAAGATGTATTTCTAAGACATATTTAAATAAGCGAACAAAATATTCAGATTCAAATAAAAAAACATTACGTTGGTTCAGATTTAGATGACATATAAGATATAATTAAATTAACAAGGAAGATGTCCGGATAAAACTAAAGCAAATTATGCCTGTTCAAAAGAAGATCATTTACGATTCGAAAAGCGGTCGATGAGCATTCTATTTGTTCGCGATCACAATCACAATCGCAATCGCAGTCGGATCGTCGGCGCCGTTGTCTCCGTTAAAAGACAGGGCTCACGCATAATTAACATTGGGCGCAAGTATTAATTACACTGTGTATCCTTTTTTCTCGTCTCTTGTTGCAGGGCTTCACAAAGGAGTTCACGACACTGACTGCCCTAATTACTCACCACTCGGTGATGCCAGAATTACTGCCGTGCCCATTGTCATTAAGCCGGTACAACCCCAGCTTCGTGAAAAGCGATTCGAACAAAGATTTCGCGGACATCGATTCGGATCCCGATTACAATACCCTCGCCGACTTCCGCAAGATGATGGCCGACTTGAACGTTTAGAATGAACCGGAGAATCGAGCCGATCCGACCGGTGTTTCATTCCTTGCGAAACCTCTCGTTCTTCGCGGTTTCATGCGACCGAGGCGAATTCATTCCGAGATAACAGACTGAATTGCGCTTTAAATTGAAAACAAAAGAAATAGAAGAAATATACGAACGTGCACACGATTGCACGAGGAACAATGAGAGATCACAAGACCGTGATCCCGTCTTGGATACCGCGCCGTTTTGTGTCCGAGCATACTTATCAAGGAACAAAGGAATTTCTTGATCGAAGATGAGAAACGACACGCGACCGAGAAACGTTCTACGGTAGTGCCCGCTGAATGGACGCTGTTTACCACGCTGCGCGTTCCAACGCATTATTTAATGACTCTGAGCTTCGTTTCTATCCTATGTTTGATATTGTTTGATATTTGAATTTGAGAAGGTAATAGAAAATATATAGTGGACAGTTTGTTGAGGACAAAATATTTGGAATTGGCAATTGTCAGTGTTCAGTATTCATGACGGAAACTTAATTTTAAAATAAAAAGTAGCATTACTTTTAATTATCAAATTTAATTCTTATTTAAAGACAGCATTGTCTAACAACGCTACCTTAAAGCTGGGTATCTTTTAATGAAAAATATATTGGAAGTAGCAATTGAAATACATTTATTTGAATTGAAGTTTCACTAAACTGAATTTCGATTTCAAATAAATTGACATGTAATTAAAGTCGATTTCAAATGAATTGACATGCAATTAAACTCGATTTCAAATGAAATGACATGTAATTAAACACGATTTCAAATGAATTGACATGTAATTAAACTCGATTTCAAATGTGAATTGAAATATCATTAAACTCGATTTCAAATTAATTGAAATATCTGGAAACACGATTTCAAATTAATTGAAATATCATTAAACACGATTTCAAGTTAATTGAAATGTAATTAAACTCGATTTCGACGCTATTGACATTTAATTAATCGCCCGTTTCATTTAAGCAAGATATTTAAATTCGCGAGCTTGGGAACTTGACCGTTTCTTCTAAATTAAATCTCAAGTAAAAATTTATGAGAATATTGGTCACGAAACTGCGCCGAATTTGTGACTATTAAGCGGGCACTGCTGTATTTTCTCTTAAGTGACACACGAGAGTATATAAGATAAAAAATTTAACGATCGCTACTATTAACGGTAGCGACAGCGAATTAAAAATCGATCATAATCGAATCATAATCTTTTCCAAAGAAAACCGTACTCCATCTAATAGAAAAAATTTTTCAGTTTTATTATATTTCGAATCTACAACATAAACAAAGTTTTCTATTACCATCAAACAAAAATAATTCCTGTTTTCATTATTCAATACTAGAATGCTAATTTCATACACATTGATAATACAAATATGACTGGACTCATTCAAGAACTGAACGCACTAAAAATATTCAGAAACATTATAACATTAGTTTTATCCTGTTCATACTGTTTAAAGAAGAAATATAGTTCCATTCAACTTCCGTTTTTCACGACGAGACTACATTTTATACAAAACTGTAAAAGCATTAGAAGAATGTAGGAATTTTATCAAATCGTGTTCGACTTATTAAACTTGTTACAAGTAGCTTACTTTTGCGCAAAACAAGATTTTTCGTTATTTCTAACTGACGTGGCCATGTTCTTATATTCTTTTGATGTTTCATTATCATGATTCTGATTCTTGCAATCAATTTGGAGATCCACAGTCTACCTACAACTCGGAAAATTTCCATTTTATATTGTAGAATTTTAGTATTATAACAAAGCCCGAGAACCTGTATAATGAACGTCGAAAATGATCCCGAAAATAACAGCATACTTTTTGAACAATTAAACCCTTCAGTCACGCTTTCCACGCTCGAGGAATGATTGCTTGAGACGACTACGATATTACCAGCACCATCGAAATCAAGAATGCAGATCAACGTTTCGGTAATTGTCGACGTGTGAAGGTCACGGGACGCCAGCTCTGCGGAATCAAATGATCGAACAATCGACTAGTTTGCTGTAGTTTTTTCTGCGAGACGAATCGTTAACGTAAGAACGAGATGAGTATATATTTTGTAATGTTATTGCGACTGTCTTCGGTGTAGATTTCGTTTCGAACCGACCGGTGAGAAATTGATTGGCGTTACAGAGCATGATCGAATCTCGTTTCGAAACGAAGTTTTCGTCGGTAGCGTAACCGGCGATCGTAATCGAGAAATGAAATCTTGAAAGTCTGCCGGCAAAGTGTTGCCGATCAAGAGTAGCGTATTGAATCGATACACGATTTTTAATTAGACGCATACGTCGGCGATTAGGTGTGATTTTCGATCGATCGAAGAGAGACAGAATGAAAGAGAGAGAGAGAACGGTTCCCGGGATTCATTAACGTTTCACGCGACTATAACAGCGTGTTCGGAAAAAAAATTGATGTACATGTGTTTATATGTATATAAATTATAATTATTGTTCTACCATACTACTTATATTTAATTGAGAGAACTCGGCGGCTGCGTTGCTGAGAGCTGTATCCTTGAAACACTGGCGCATAGTGCTCGGAAACCGCAGAAACGGAAAATTTAATACCGACAGAAAATATATTATTTATTGTTAGCAGAACGATTTCACAGTTTTTCCGCAATGATTTTAATTCGCAATTAAATTCTGAGTATATCATATCTTCAACGCCTTTCAATTGCAATTATAATTCTAAGCGAATTAGGGTATAATTGTTGGGATTCTACTATACCTGTAATTAGACTGCAGATCTTCGCGCAAATTCTCATTTTTGTACGTTATATTTCAAATATCAGAATTAAATAAAAAAAGTTCAGTAAAAAGAAAATAAAAATGCTTTCAGACTTCGTCGATTCAAACGTTTTCTTGCATTTCTAAAATCTACACATGCCATGAGCATATAAAGATCCGCAATCTAACTACAACTATGTACATTGTCGATTTTTATGCAAAATAAAAATTGTCTGAGTAGAACGCAATGCAGTATTTTTAAATTTTACAAATGTTTTTAATGTACTAGATTTTTGATTTACTAATAATACATAAATTCATCAAATCCGCGACGTAATTGTAACATATTTTTGTTTATTAATTACACGGAGTGAAAACAATAACTTCTTTGTAATTGAATTAGTCGACTTGAACAGTTATGAGAAGTTAGAAGGATTAATTTACTAAGTGATGTGCGCGAGAGAAATCGTGGAAAAATTACAATTGATTGAAATTGCGGAAACGATACTGAGAAGAGTTCGTGTGTGCCATTTACTGGGTTTTAATTCCTGAAAATAACTTTCAAAGTTTTCGAGGAATATTCTATTATAGTATAATTCACATTGGATCAAGTAAAGTATACAATAAGTATACAGTAACTATGCAATAAGAGTGACTATAATGTGATATAGTATAACTCTTCATTGAGTGGATGCATTTATTTTCAAAATGAACTTCGTTCTGTTCGGTAGCATTTGAAAATTCTGTTCTTGCTTTTCCAAACACGAATTGAATACCTTAAGTTATTTAAGAGTTCCTTTTGTTACGAAAATGGCCACCTCTAACAATTTATTTTATATTTAAAAAAAAATGAACACTGCCAGCAATTTTCGTTGAATTTAATCGAGTAATTCAAGTAACAGATCCTACCAAAAATATTCGTAAATCAAAGTCTCGTTCTCGAAATGAAAAACCACATTTGAATTCTTACCTATCCGGCTATTGAAATAAATTTCGAACCGAACCGAAGACTCGACAATTTTTTGAAAAAGAAAGATGCGCAGAATTATAAAAGAATTACAATCAGCAACGATCATTTCTAAATCATTCCGACATCAAAATCTGTTGCCACAGTTTCACGAATGTTGGAAATAAAAATATGATGGTCGTTGAACAAGATGATGTGAGATTATAGTTCGCGTTTCCACGGTCCAAGAGCACTATGCGACGAGACGAAGCGTAGATTTCCGTGGAATATCAAAGCCGACAGAGAGAATAACTTCGAAGTGGTAATTTAATCGGTCGACTAACCTAGTCTTGTACAGAATTCGCGTACGCATAGTGAATATTAAGGGGGAAAACATAAGGAAAGATAACCGTGTGCGTGTAACAGCCGATATCGTCTAGCAAAACGAAGGAACGTATGCTGCTTTTTTGTATATCGAGGAACGTAGGAACGTGTTTCAAAGAAGAATATACATACTTCGCGCGACTGCTACTTCTCGATTTCCTATTTTATTTCTTCGAATGCACGGGAGACTAAACGAAAACGAAAGACAGCAACAACAAGAACAAATCGAACAATTTACTTAAACGCAACTGCCAACCCCTCCACCGAACGATACGAACGTATTGGATCAGATTATAAGAACGTCAATTTATCCTATAGGAAGCAATACGTGGGAGAGACAAGACGAGATAACTGGTAAATTATGAAATAGTATTTTAATAAGAAGCCCACGTGTGAAACGTGAGGTGTCGAATTCACTGGAACACACCTGTCATGCTACGATTTATTGTATACAGTTCACCGCAAATAGTATTCGATCACATTAATTGGTAAACGAATTTCGCCGAGAATTTCGCAGATAATATGTTGATCGATGAAAAAGTAAATCGAAGTCTATTTTTGAGGAACGCTGTTCAATCGATTCAATCGAAAATAGAGTTCGATCGATTCTTTTCATTTGTGAAGCGAAGATTCTACGCGAAATTCGGTGCTTAAGGTGGCTGAATATTTTTGTAACAACTGTGAAAGGATTAAAAACAAAAAAAAAAGAAACAAAATGGTAAACTTGTTTGGTTTATGGCGACCGACTCGACGGGAAACGCATAGCAGCTATAATGCGGACTTCAAAAGTAATGCGCGTGGAAGAGGTGCAAACAACAAATCGCTTATCATTACCTTCGAAAAAAAACATAAAACTGCAAAGAAAAAGAGTTCAGCATGATTTAGCTAGTTTATGAGGATTCATTGTGCTTGGATGATCGAGAGCACGGTACAGAGAGGAAGTGTCTTTGTATCGCCAAATTAATTAACGTCTGCTAAGGTAAATACGCAAAGAAAACGAATGAGAAATTAATTAATCGTCGTAATCTACGCTAAGCGAGACATTAATCACTGCTTGAAGTTTGTAACGGTTTACGAATCATTATAGCGATGCGTTGTATAATTTTAATAAAATTATTTATTACAATAAACGATAAATAAAATAATATAATTTAGTCTACGAGCCCACGTTATTGTCGATTATCCCATTCACCCTTTAAAATTATTATTGTTCTTATTGAACGCTATATTATTAAAATTCGATAGATATAATACTGATTATAATACTGGATATAATACTAAAAAAGCTGAAGAATGTTTAAAGAATTAATAGTAAAACTGAAGTTTCATAATATAAATTGAATATAACATATTATTAAATTACTAGTAAAGTCGAATTTCAGGTAGTTATTTTTTAAATCAAATATTAAATTATTTATCACAGTACATCATTTTATTACAATTGCAATAACGAGAAAACGAATGAGACAATTGCAAATAATTTGTCATTACTTGTGTTCTTGAACAACATGCTTCCGTCTTTCAGGAACAAATGGTACAGTTCCTGGTTTAGAATGAATGCGCCTGTTGGATTCCCTGTAAACAAACACAATATTAGAATAATCGAATAAATAATATACAAAGTTTATTTCTTTTTGATACGTACTTCTGTTTAATCTTCTGGCGAATTGTACGCATTTCGTCTCTGGCTTTGTAAATGTGTTCTGGAACTTGTCTGTGTCGAGCAATTCTCTTCACCTGAGGATGCGCAAGGAACTTTGCTTTCAATGCTTCATTGTAATTGAGACTTGCTCTTTCCCTAGGTTTCAACTGAAATAACATATTTCATTAATTATTATAACAATGGTTGCATATAAATTTTGTACTTATACAAAAACTAAGGCTTTACTTAATCGTCCTCAAAAATCAAATATAGATTATTGAGGATCTTTTGTTCAACAGCAGTATTTATACTGGTTTTAATACTGATCTCAATAATAAATTCTAATACATTCTTTCAAAATCATTGTTTAAAAGAAAATTATTTAGCTTAAATTGAAGGTCTTTACTAAATTTTCAAATAGCAATAGTTGTACACAGCTTAATATACTTTGTCAAAAAGTATACTCTAATATCTTCTTTTAAGATTATTATTCGAGAAAAAATTATTTAGCTTGATTTAGTCAAAGTATAGTAATTAAAGAGCCTATTAATAGGCTTCCAGTAGCTAAAGTATTAATGTGAAAAATAATTTGTTACACACCACACCCAGCTTTTCTGACGCATTAGCTTTCCAAATTCTAATGTTCATTTCATCGCTGCCAGTGACAATGTATTTGCTATCCAGAATCCACGCTACGCACGTTAATCTTTGCATCCGTTTCGTGTGGTATATTTCTCGAGAATGACCCTTGTCAGACTCAAAAATGCGGATCGATTTATCATAACTGCCAGACACAAATTCTTTTCCAGTTGGTGAATAATCAACGTCGATCACTGCCGACGCATGATCCCTATGTACATTTACTGGTATCCTCAAATTGCGTATATCGAAGGTATATAAACTGTAAGAGAAATATTAGTACCTTAGGTATCTTTAGATTTGCAATAATATAATGTTTTTTATAAACATTGTGACTTATTATTACAATAAAAACTATAATATAATTTTTCTAGACATACTTATAGTCTTCATTAGCACACGTGAAAGTTATAGCTTCCATAGGGTTCCAACATAATTTATTGGCCTTCAGCTTCATGGTTATCTTCCGTAGAGGGCCTGTTTCTCTAGTATCGTACAAGATGATACTACGGTCACTGGCACAAGTAGCTATGAAATGTTAAACATTTATAATTCTATAAAAAATATTCTCCTAACAGAGAAAGAAGTATTCATGATTTTTACCAAGTAAGTTTGACTGGACTGGATTGTATTTAATATCATTTAAACCATCAACACCCCATCTGAATGTCCTAATCGGTTCATTCCTCGTTTCTTCCCAAAGTTGACAAACTTCTCCACATGTTGCAAATATAGGTTTATATCGATGATGAGAAATTCCAGTAATTATAGTCTACAACATTTTGTAAATCTTAAATTCTGTATCTAAAACAAAGTAAATTTGTCTTGTTCCAGTCCTTTTAAACTTACTCTGCTGATAATTGTGTTTACAGGTTCCTCTTCAGCGCCAAATAATGGCTTTTCTGCTTTCCATAATTTAATGGTTTTGTCATCACCAGCAGTAATTATGTGGCTGCCATGTAAACCGTACACAATGCCCCTTACTATACCATCATGTGCTAGGAATGTACGTTCACAAGTTTGATGACCAAGATTCCATATTTTGACTTCCCCATCGAAAGCTCCACTGAGAATGGTAGTCAATTTTGTGGGGTGTTTGCAAAAGGTGGATATTCCATCCTTATGGCCTTCCAAATTTCCTACAAAAGGTTTTGCAAACATTTTCTGTAGTTTTACCGCATTTGTTGCCCTTGTATATTCTCTGGATGCTTCCAACGGATGCAAATCTGGATTATAGTTCCTAGGAACTAAACACATCATATATATATTTAATTATTATTAAGCACAGCAATGTGTTTAAGGTTAAATCTAACCTTAAACAAAAATCATAAATCTAACCCCTAAGGTTTAATCTAACCTTTATAAATATCACGTTTTGTTTCTCTTAAATAATGATCTGGATTTCTTGACAACACTTTCACTTTCATTTTGTCACAAAATAATAGGAATAATGTTAACGGAGATTTAATCGATCACGACGCATAAACACAAACCATGTGGTGGCGTTATTCATAGGTAAAATTTAAAAGTAGTCAGCATATCTGAAATACCGACACAGTTAAAATCACTGCTCTTTAGCGACCTCTACAATGCGTCTGTGTAACCAATTTTAATGTTTTACCGCCACAAAGAATGATGCTACATTGCAAATATTGTGAAGCAAATTATTCTTATAATCATTACTGTTATCGATTTTTTTTATTAATTCCGTACACAAATGCATTGGAACAAAATAAGAGGTAGATAATTAGGTACAAAATAAGAATAGATGTTGTAATTAAACTATTAGTTTATTTTTATATATGCGCGCCTTTTCTCTATTGATAAAATCATGCCGCTAACAAGTGGTGCAAACTTTTAGCAACTTTGGTAACTACATCACGCGATCTACATTATATACTATGTAGAATCTTACAAAATTTCGTGATAACGTTACGAAATTATGAAACTTCGTAAATTATGGAATTTGAAATCGAATTTTTTTATAGATATCATTCTAACATCAGTTTAGATTTGTAAACATCAGTAAACATCCAATTCTTATTGAGTGGAAAAGTAGCGTTAAAAATCAATTATCTTTTCGGCAAAACTATCGTTTTTATTTTCAAGATATTTCATATCATAGTTAAAATAAATTGTACGTTAGCATTGATTGTACTTATCTGTATATACGGATTAATTCAGAATAGTTAGCTAAAGAATAGCTACCGTGCACATGTAAGATTTTCGCAATAATAGACGTTCGTGAGGAAACGCGTGTATATATAAGAATGCGAGTGTCATGCCATAATTTAGTAGTACAGAGTAGTGGTCAGAGGAGGGACAATTATCAAAAATTTTCGAACATTAAATCATATAAAGTAAGTAGTCTCTTGCAGCATAGTTTACGTTGACATTCGGTTAGTCCACACGTGAATGGTCAGCATGCTTCAATTGTTGATTGTCACAGAACAGAGTTGATACGCCGTTGTTGTGAGACAGAAACGTCAATTGAAATCTACCATTCTAAATCTTGTCAGTCAAGGTCAATATGTAGCACATGAAACGAAACATGATTTTATTTAGATATTTTGTTATAAATGTATTTTATTTATAGACACATAACCTCTTAGAAACATGAGAGAGATTGTTTAAGATAAATTATAGTAGTTTATAAGGCTATGACTGTATTTTGAAATTAATATGAAACAATGACATTTCAAATAAAAAATATTAAAACTGACCGATGGGGAGTTGTTATATTTATCAAACAAGTTTAAATAATTAAAAATATAATAACTTAATTTTTCTGTTTGATGATATAAAAACAATATTTTAGTATACAAAAATATGTAATATTTAATAATAACGTATAATATTCGGTATATTTTGTTGAAATGTTAGAGCACTGAAGTCAAAAGTGAAACATACGGCATAACTACGTTTCTGTTCACAAAATAGATGATTTTTACAAAAATTTTGAAATCCTTATAGGATGCTCAGCATGAGACTTTTGAAGCAGTTCATAGTACCATCTAGACGAATAAACATTATGTCAGCAAAGAGAAATAAACCTCCAAGTACTGATCAAGTACCTAAGCCTGAAACTAGTACATCAGCATCTACAACAGTTAGTGGGCAAGCAACAGAATCAAATCCTGTCAATGATAATGTTCTAGGTATAATATAATTTATATACAGTGACTCACATGTATGTTCACATATTTCTGAAGTAAGAATGAACTTAAGAAATATAATGTAACATTTATTTGTTTATGTTAATTAACTTCTGTTCTAAAATTCTTTAGTGATCTATTTGTTATTTTTTTGACACAGAATTCAAAATTTTATATGCAATTCAAACAAATAAATGGAGCAGCTTACTATGAACAAATATTTGAATCACTGTAGATTGTGTGAAATAAATTGAATGAACAAAAAAAAAAAGAAATATTATTTTATTTACTTTAGGAACTAGTATGCATTATGTGTCCACTTTTGATAAATATGTGTTAGTATGGGTTAAAAAATATCCTAGTGTAGATCAAGTTCCAAGAATGGTGCCGTAAGTATAATCACAATGTATGGTATTGAATTATTATTATTTTGAATACGATTTATATTTTCTATTAGATGGAGTACTATGCAACACGCAAATACCACTGGAAGAATTCGTGTATGCAATATGATGATTGTTGTTACAATAATAGCTTTTATAACAGCTGTTATGTCAGGAAAAAAGGAAGCTGCAGGTGGAAGACATGTGTTCGGAGAAAGATTGCAATGGATTCAGGAACAAAAAATGAAGGGCATTGTTGAATCTGAAAAGAAAGCTGAAGCTGAAGCTTTGGCTAAGAAATAATAATAGAATGACAATCTAAAAAATTAATAGCAATATATTGAAATACTCCTTTCACCACTTTATTATTAAATATAGTTTATAACTTCACAGTATTGAGAAAGCAATATATATTGTATTGGACACTTAAGAAACTTTGGAGCATAGAATATGTATAAAATGTACATTGTATAATAATTTAAATTATTCAGAGTATATTTTGAAATAGATGTATATTGTTTAAAATTACTCTCTTGTTATTACTTAATAAAGATGCAAATAAAGAAGACACATGAATTAATTACATGTGTTATTTCTTTTACTTATATGTAATCCTTTGGTAAATGGGAACTAATACAAACAGTGCAATAGGTAAAACAATGATTTTAACAAATAACAAATGCAAGTAAATATCGTTACAAATGTATGAGCCATCTGTATTTATAAACAACATTTCTAATTACATTTCATTCCAATTTTTGTCTGGTTATAAGAAACCACAACCGTAAATGCAGTTGGTTCAATAACTATGTAAATATGGTATAGCTATGTAAATAATCAACCAATCTCAACAGTTTAATATGGAATCACCAGTATTATAATATTATAAGTTCGTACTAAATGGTTTATAAAAATTGCGACATCTTTCATAGTATATTTGAACTGTTCGCTTTTTCACAACTTCTTCCACATTCAGTTCCGACTGCAACAAGCGCATAGTACTTTGTTCTTTCCTTAATGTTTTAAGAAGCTCAGGAGTATTGTCACCACTGTCCCGTTGGTCTTTTAATTTTTTTACTTTCTCTTTTGTAGCATTTAAACATTTTGTGATAGCCTGTTCTCTTTTCATGTGCCCCGTATGAATTTGATCATATAAATCTTTACATGTTGCTGTTGGGTCAATTTGAGCTTTAAAAGATTCTGTTGGTATTGTTGTATTTAACATGTAAATAATTTTGTCATCGATCTGTCGCATTTTCTGCAATGCATCCTGAAACAAGACACAAAATTATATTACAATTATAAAATATACTTAAAAAATATTTTACTACAAACTAAATATTAAGAAAGAAAAGTGATAAAACGTAACAATTATTTCAATAAATAATTTTCATCATTTTTCTCTGCAATGTCTAAAATACTGTGTACGTGCAGTACGTGTAATTAAACAATCTTATATAAATATATATACACAATGCTATAATAATTGCATCTCTCTCACAAGTACATGTGATAATCTAACCTCATCAAGTGTTTTTCATATTACTATAATACAGGATACTATCAATTAAAATATCAAATTTAGATCCTTCGTCAATTAGTTCTCTAAGAATATTATCACTGAAAAATTTGCATGTCTATAAAATATTACATAAATTGCGGTATAACCTTAACTAAATCGAAAATACATCGTTGTGTATGTATTAAAAAGATACAAAATGTTATTGAAAAATATTGGTTTTATTAATATATTTAAAATTTATTAAATTCAGACTTAGTATCGTTTACATTATTTTCATTTATAATAATAATAATACCTGAAACTGTAAAAAGTCACCGCATTCTACACTCATGGCTGCCATATTTACTACCGGACTATCGTCCAATAATGCTTCCAACAGATAAACGTAACAAACAATGAATAATTAATAACAATTCGAATTAATCTTTTACAATTTTTATTAACGATTAATAACTGTTACGAGATATATTAGTCACGTATATTATTACTTTATGTAACTTTTATTCAATGTTTGATTGGTAGATACTATGATTACTGCTCCATAATTATTTTTAAATTATTTAATATTGAATAGAGTCTGTATGAATAATATATATTTACAGTTTTACGTAGTGAAATAGTTGTATTATTAATTGATTGAACGTGACTGTTAAAAGATTATAAAAAGGGCTGCATACAAATAGGAAAAATTAAATTGATCACTCTTAAAAATTGATTAAACAGAGACTTCATGAATAATCAAATTTATTGCCTTATTTAAATGCAAATTACAGTTCCGTTAATAAGTTCTAATTTAACTAATTGAAAATTACCTTTTGTGAATAAAGATTATCAATTAAAGTCTTTTGCAGCAACACCGCGATCGACGAAATCGCTTAAAAATATCGCAATGATTAAGTAATAGATGTAATAAAAAATTAAGTAATAGATGTAATAAAAAATCATAGTCATCAATTTTGCAGTTGATATATTTTATAACATCAAGAACAATGTAGAAAAATAGAAAATTTCTGAACGCTGCTCGGTTGTTTCAAAGTTTTTACAATTTTACTTGTAACCCTAAGTTTTGCAGATCTTTGGCCATGGAAGTCCTTATTTCTGTAGATAAAGTGACCAGAGGTCTTCGTGTTGGTCCAACTTCCATATTAGTTAATGTAGTCATTGCTACCTTCATGGTCTCCACCCAATTACCTGCAAATTCAAATTAAGATGATTATAATCTAGAATTTTCTACTGTACATGTTCAGTTTTCAAGCATCATTTTCATGTATTACCGTATTTCGATATAGTAATTGCAGCCTTCGATAACATATCTTGCAATTCCCTCGCTTTCACAATATTTCCTGCTTTCCATTGTGCAAGAATTTCCTGCGAAAGTTCAGGTAACATGTTGATGGTTGTTGCAATATACGAGTCCATTCCTTGCGCACAGCCTGCGTTCACTAACTGGGGACATGACAAATTATACAAGTTGTTATATTTATTTAATTACATCTTTCAGTTTTAATTACGACGATTTTTCATTTGAAAAATAAATGTGTAATTATATACATCGATGTGCAAATTTAAGATGAACTTTTAAAGTCTGAGAACAAGATGAAAAATATAGAAATAAACTAGAGTCGATAAAATCGTTTTAAAAAATGATTTGCATTGGAATCATAAAGGATGCAATGAACACTGCAGCTTGATGGTTTTCTTAATGGTATAGTAATAAACAGGTACCTGATCATTGCCGAGGAAGACTGTATATTTCTTGTTGGCAGCATTAAATGCTTGAATACCTTCGTCTAAGTTCGAACTTGTGAATTTTATTCCCACGAAATTCGGAATTCTGTCACCAAGGGATTCCAAAAATTGTCCCATGTGAACTGAAATGGTGATTTCAATCAGCACGTGGAAATACTTTACAATAATATAAATGAAAACAATATCGCCGCGGTGTGTTACGTTAATAATATTGATGTACTCGTTTAGGTTGCATGATTCCCCGTATGTTTAAAAATTAATGATCGATTACTACTCACTATTAACGTTTGTGAACATCGGAATATGATAGTAGAGAAGTGGCGTATTTGGTGCAGCTTTGCTCACCAATTCCAGATATTCCGTCAATTGACTGGTTGTTGTTGGTTTGAAATACAGCTCGGGCAGACATAATAAAGAGTCAACCTTGAGGCTTTCTGCATGCTTGGCCTTTAAATGAACATATCGATTTCACGTTTTGACTCTTCGATTGCAATAATTAGACTGCGGATGTTATGCGTTTGTGGCAAAATTGAGTAGTTGCAATTTAAAATAGCAGAAATTGAAAGAATTTAAGAGCAGCGACATATTACTCTCAATATATTAAAATGATTAAAGAAGGAAAGAATTATTTATATAGTTTGTGTTTCTTGCAACTGGACAATTTTTATTTGGCAGAAATATCCGCACTGTAATAATGGTAAGAGATGCATGAAAATTTAGTTTGGAAGTACAATTTCGTAAAAATAATTTCAATGCGATGATAGTGTAATTCAGTAACAATTTGTATGCAATTTGTTGTTATAGAGCAGTTTATAGAATACGTACAAGCTCTAAAACGTCTGGGAGAGTTGTACCCCCTACTTGGACCATCAGATGTTGTTTGGTGGTTTTTACAGCATTCGCCCAAGCTGTAGCTGTTGCCTTTCTTTCGGCTACTGTCAAGGACGTACCTTCTCCAGTGGTTCCATTTACTATTAGATCAAAATGACACGTAAATCGCGGTGTAATAATTAATAATTTTTTGGAGACGAAACAATATTTCCTACTTTTTAAAGAAACTCTGTATAATAGTTCTCTTGGTAAAATATTATTATGCTAACAAAATAGGTTCGCCGGATGACAAGTTAATTTTAATAATAATAATTAGACTGCAGATTTTGTTACTTTGAGATCAAAATAACTAGAAAAAATATGAAAGTGTGTATATTAGAAGAATTAAGAATTTCGTTATATTCTTTTTAAATTATTGAAATAATTCATAGAAGAAATAGATATTTACTTAACCTATGTTTAACATTATTTATTTAGTTTCTATTTTGCATGAAGGTCGTATAGGATGAATTTATACTATGAAGAAATAAGAAACTTGTTGTTTTTTTCTTCCTCAATTATTTTGTTCATATAGAATACAATTTTTAAATGTAGGAAAGTTGATAAATTAATGAATCAATTTAACATCTGGCAAGTTTGCCTTGGACCTTATAATTCTAGCATGTTTGTGTTTGGCGCAGATTTAGATTAAAATGGCGGCACCGTCCAGTTTAAATATTACGAAAGCATTTGCTTGACTAGGAATGAAACTCTGATAACGATTCGGAAATAATAGAAAGTGTAATTTTGACTTACCTAGGATTCCAGTGACATTCTTTTTAGCCAAAAATTCAGCATATTGTGGGATAACCGCCAAATTTAGAGTTCTTTGGCTGAAGCAAACGAAACAAAGTGTTAAAAAAATTTTTTGGAGATTGAGTAATAAAAAAAACAAACTGTAGAAAATTATATAAATAGCGATATTTTTAATTAATGTTGCAGTACTGATTTCTATATTTGGTAACTCCATATTTTGCATTAATTCTTGATAATTATTTAGGATCGTTTAAAGTTATTACCTGTCATTGTTAAAGGGTGTGAACACTGGGACCATAAGTCCTCTGAACGTAAATGCTGTTTTCTACAATAAAAAGATTATTCGTCATGCTAAAAGTACTATTCCAATTTCTCATAAATCGTAATTCAACATCAAATTACTTTTTTGATTAATAAATACAGTTTTAGTCAATGTAATATGAAAGCAGCATGCAAAATTAAAAGACGACAATACGTAACAGTAATTTGGTCAATTTCATACTTGATAATATTAAACGAAAAATATTTAAATTTATTGGCGAACGAAGCATTATTACAATTCCTTTATGAGTGAAAAAAATTAATATATTAAATATATTGAAATTTCAAAATTGTTGTACAATAAATTGTTCAATTAATTTCGGCGAAATATTACATACCGTCATGTTGGTTGTGCGTTCTGAACTCAAATGCGACGAATCAATTGGCATACTGCATTATAAGACTCACCGGAGAGGAATATTTTGTTCGGCTTTGATAAGATTGTACCTACTTCGTATCAATTATCACGTATCTCTTGTTTACTGTCTTTTAAAACTACTCTCGTACGTTTTATTTCAGTATGATAAATTCGTAATCAACGCATTTTCGTAACTGCAGTGTAATAATTATGCAAAACTAACGAGAGATATAATGTAAATATTATATAATTTTTTTGCAAATATGTAACTTACCTACAATCGATCACAGAGAAAAATTGTTAAAGCTATTCAAGTAATTGTACTTATTTTTCATTGAAGCATAATTTAAATGATGTAAAATCGAATTTCTTTAAAAATATCTAATGCACTTACAGCTTATCACAAGATATTTATAGCATGCATGTTGCTGGCTTAAAACGAGTCGTTATAGTAACAATAAATTTGATTTTTTTTGTAATACATCCATAGCAACTTGTTTACAAATTGTTATGCGTTCTTGTTATCAGTTTATTTTTCTGCATTCTACCAGAAGCTAATTATACCTGACGGGTAATAATATTTACAACAAAAGTGAATTGATCAGATATAAAGCAGTAAAAAATCCTTAAAAAATGATACAAATATCTGTAATGCTCCCTGTGCCTTGTAATTAGTGTAGATAATTTTTATTTAGCATAAATATCCACAGTCTGATAATAAAGCGACGATAGGATCAAGGTCAACAAATAAAAACCCTCAGGCTTATTTATAAAAATGCTTTTTATTATTATTTACATATAGCTTATCCTTCTCTTCAACAATGCCTGCAATGTATTTCACATAGTATCGTAGTGATCAATTATACATAAACTTCAAGATGACTGCATGCGTTTTTTTTTCTGTTAATGAGTATTACATACGCGTTCGCGTTCCTGGAGGCGAGAACGTAGACTACGATTAGAGTATACACAACAACGTCGAAGAGCATTCTACTTTAATGCATCTGCTACTCGTAGTACACAATGCCCTCCCACTCGATTCACCGTTCTTTTTTCTCATTTACATAAATTGCCACTTGAACTCAACGAAGTTCGAGCTATAGTTCGCGAAAAATCGTTGGAGTTCTATTAGTTGATGGCACGTTTATATATTTTTTCTTCAATCTCTTCGTATTTGTCGATACTGTCGAGACTCGATTATACTTAGCGAATATTATGCTAACTATTAATAGAACTTCCTGCCACTTTTAAAGAATGATTTTCATTTATAATCTACGATGGAATTGTTTAAACGTACACTTTTGCCATCTCAGCATTAACGTTATTAGAATAATTAATATTTCTTTTTCATACTTCGTACCTTGCGTGTTCTTCGCTGATAATTAATGCTCTAATTAGCTAATCGATTAGAGATCGTAATCGTCGAAATGAAAAGTGCGGCTGATTAAATTATTTCTGTCGCAATTAGCTGCTGGTCCCGTGAACGAAATACAATTAATTAACACGCAATCGAGCTTCTTCTTCTACGGTCAGATTAAAATGTTTGAAACAACGACTAATCATAAGTTCGTGAATTTTCAATTTATTTTTGTAGAAAATGATCGAACGAAATCGAATTGTATTCGGTACACAGCTGCGATTATTTTCGTTTCAAGCGTGGTCGCAGCCTCGCCAGACTATGCGATCTGTGCGATTACTTACTTCTAGATAAAGTCGGATCATTTATGTAATAACATTTAAGTGGTGACGTAACCGGATGACGAGGCAATTATCTATACAGCGTTGTTAGATGTCTAGGAACACGATCTACGCCACGAAAACCAAAATAGAAAGCGTACGTTTGTTTCCAAAAGTACAGAAAGTTGCATATTAAAGATATCGAATTCGTGTAATATAGAAAATACACGAAATAATTATTTCTCCAGCCACTGTATTAAAGTTACTTAGCGTACGAAAAACATGAAACAATACAAAAAGAAACAGTGGGAGCATCAACCCTTTTCACTCGAAGACACTTTAACTCGAAATTCAAAATAGCTTTTGTGATCTACAGCATTTCCATTTTATACGACTCTGTTAGTGCATTTTATGCACGCGAATCTGAGTCCCGTGACTCATACAACAGTCTTTTAAATATAAAGAGTTTTGGTAATTGAAATGTTATTTTGGAACGTGACGAAACAATTTCTAGCGCGTACTGTTCTTCTCGAGCGCAAAGAGTTAAAAGCTAATGAAAAAAGGGCAAACGTTCACGATAATCGTCAAATGAAAGTCAGAGAAGGAAATTTTAATGAAATAACGGGTGGTTTATTGGCATAATTACAAACGTTTCTAGGGAGTATATTAAATTATCGTTCGAACCTTAATTAAAGTGTGTAGGTAAGTACGTTCAGATAGAGTTGATGAAACAACACTGCGAACCAATTCGAGCTTCTCACACGTGTATGAAAAAATAGGTTTACGGCCTGTCTGCGTCTGTTCGCGAACGAAGGTTTACATCGTACAAAAGTGTTTCAAGTAATATTGAAGCAGTTCACTAGAGAAAAAAAACGGTCGTAGGACCGCTTTTCGGCGCTATTGTGAGAATGTTACCTTTCCCAGGCTGGTTATGCTAACTACTGTTCGGTGAATGCTTAACAAATCGACCGACTATACAATCAATGATTCGCAGAACTAAATAGTAGCAACTTACGATGCACCATAATAGCCGCCCGAAGAGAATGCAGTGGAAACGAACCACAATTTATTAAATCTGTCATGTATGTATAATATATATTACATAATATATAAATTATATATAATATATAATATATATGTATATATGTATATATATGTATATATATATGTATATATATATATATATATATATACACATATATATATAGATTCATGAATGTTAGGTGATACATATATATTAATATATGTATACTTTATCGTAAAACTCACACTTATGAAAAAGACATTTTATTAAATATTATTAGACAGATTAACAGCCGTGGCCGGGCCAGCCTGGCCATATGGCAGAAACGTTTTATTAAACTGTTCATTAACTTCTCATGTTATCAATAACGTTCTTGTCTTTCTTTGGCTTCGATTGCACGAAGGTGCACCGCAGAATTCATAACCGTTAAGAGTAACGTATTACCGGTTTTGATTCGACAACAATCGTCATTCTGTGAATTCCTGGGGAATAATCGAAGATATCATCACGGATTATTTTACGCATTCTGTTCTCATGTATAGGCGTTGGAAATATCTGGAACGAATTAATTTCGCGTGAAAAGCGTGCAGAATATGCGAAAGTTCATTTTAATGATGCTGTTAAATTGTATTGTATGTTAAATGATCACTTTGGCGGAACATAATTCACGTGGTCGACTGTTTTCGAATCATTCGGTACATTTAAGCCTATACATGCATCGATACACGTGTACTGTTCAGAGCCAGAAAGTTGGCTGGTGGGGGAAACACGCGTCTAGCTGTTCGCGGATCATTTTGTTACGTATTTAGTTCATGTGATAATTTCATTCAGTTAGATCATACAGTTGAAACTCTTAGAAAAAGTAAGTAAAGTAAAATTTTGTCGCCTCTACTATTAAATCGGTATAAAAATTATTGAACAGGTTTCATCAAAATATTATTCAACAATAAAGTTTTATTTATTAAAGGTCGGACTCGTAGCGAAAATGTGAACGAACGTGATTATGCCATTTGATTCTATCGATTGCAAAGAAAATACTACTTTTCTGGCTCTCATATTCGTTTTCAAGATAAATAAAAATTCATGACAAAGACACAATTTAAAAAATAATGCTATCTTCGTAATAGTTATTATAAAATGAGAAATTTATTAGTGCAATATCTAGTCAGATTTAAACGAAATAGATAAAAGAAATCGCACTCTAATTATGTCCTTTCTGTTAACTGAATATTTAATTTCCACGTGCAATAAATAGACAGCGAATTTTATGCATTTGTGACAAAATTGGCTAGTCATAATTTAAAATAGTATAAAGATCCAAGGAATTAAAAAATGTCAATTTATTATTTAATATTTTCAATCTATCGAAAGAATTAAAGAAAGAATGAACTTGCTATTTAGTCTTTATTTCTAGCAATTGCTGTAGACAATTTTTATTTTTCGTCTAGTAATAAAAGCAGTTTAAATAATCAAACGATCTCACTCTCAGAACTGACTATGAGACCACATGTCAAAGATACAGTCCATCCAGTCAATTTTCCAGCTCCATTCAGCACAATCGTATAGATCTACCGAGCATCGGAATTGTTCTAACTGCGCAAGACCGCAGTGGTGGTGGGCGGGGCCTACTGGACCTGGCGACCAATCCTTTGGTAAATATCCCCACTCCCAACGCCTAAGGAGGAACCTGATTGGACGGGGCGGGGTTTATATCGAAATCTCTTCGATTCCCCGCCCACAGGTTGTACCTAATGCTCGGTAGACCTGCGCAGGCCTAATCCCGCGCAATTATACATACACGAATGCAAATAGTTTATCCATTTAATTATTTGTTTAGATATTACGCGCACATATTTAATGTAACAGCTATCGAAGAACCACGGATATGTACAATATGGATATGCCCGATCAGTACATAGTATAACATAGTTATAGCATAATTCCTTTCGAGTGCGTTGGAACGCGTATCGTACATGTTCCTGATCGAAGGTTCGATTTGATCGCAAAGTTTCATCGATTCGGCCGACGGTCAATGTCGCACGAGAGCTCTCGCATGTTCAGACACAATCATGCTAATTTTCTCTATGCGAATAATCCCAACCATGTCGTGTCTCTGTGTATGTGTGTGTGTGTGCGCGTGCCTGCGTACGTCTGTTCTGTGACTGTTTTACGACCGTGTGTGTAGCATTGCCTGCATTGTCTGCAGTGAAACAAGCGAATCATCAGACGCGAATCATCATTTACAGTCGCGTTACCTTTTAAACACCCTATATATCTCGCGCGAAAGTTCTCACCGTGATCCGATGAAGTTTCGGTACGTAATTAGAAAGCGTCTAAAATATCCTCGTGTGATCAACGATTAATTAGCTCATCGATCGTGGCCTTTCGAAACCTCGTATCGAACATACTCCGGGGCCGCAGTTCGTTCCTTCGTTTTACCTCCTTCTTCGAACCTCGATAGTTCGTTTTTCCTCGATGAATTTTGTTCTCCCGTCGTCGTCGTCGATGAGAAGAAAATTAATACTGCATCGTACGCGTTTAAGTGGCTCCGTAGAGCTCGCTCGAGAAGTGTGCTTAATGAGAATGGTCCCAAAAGTTTTAAGAAGTACATAGAGGGTCGTTTCCCGTTTTGATGGAGTACAATGTAGGTTTTTCGTCTTACAAATAGGGTTTTTTCCAACAAACTTTTCGGAGCCCGTCGCTGGGAAGGATCTTTTCTCCAAAGCATAAGCGCCGTTACGGTAAATGGAATCGAGAGGAGGAAGAGAGAGAGAGAGAGAGAGAGAGAGAGAGAGAGAGAGAGAGAGAGAGAGAGAGCGTGAGAGAGAGAGAGAATGAGAGAGAAACAATCTTACGAAGTGGTCGCTGGTGCGTGAAAAACTGCGCCAATTAAACACATGTATTTCTAGCAGCTTCGTGGAACGTCGAGGCTCGGAACTTCTTTCTCGGACGCTTTTAATTGCGCATAGCGACGCTTGGATGCTTCTGAAAATGTTTCGTAACAAATATCCGTCTCGAGAACTGCCGCTTCCATGCAGTTTTTCTGTATGCTAAGAGAGAGAGAGAGAGAGAGAGAGAGAGAGAGAGAGAGAGAGAGAGAGAGAGAGAGAGAGAGAGAGAGAGAGAGAGAGAGAGAGAGAGACGTCCGTTGTAGTCGATGATATTCTCGATGCGGGGGTTTTCGCCGAGACCCAAGGAGCATCGAAATTAACCGTAACAATCTGTTATCGTTATTAGTAGCCATTGTTCGTCTATGTACATCACTATGTCCGTTCCTCTGCCCACATTCGTCACGAGATGTCACGCACAATTTCACTTTGTTCATCGAAATCAAGTCGTCAAACAAATTGTATTTACGAAAACTCGACGGAAACGGAAACGTTGCTGAACGACAGATGAAACTACAGAGCCCAGAGAAACGTTGTTTACATTTCAGTTTTTCTATAAAACGTAAGTACTTAAACTAATAGAAATGACGTCCAACAATTTTATTTTACAAAAACCCAAGCACTCGAAGGAACGGAAGCGTTGCTGAACAACAGGTGACATCGTCGAATCCAGAGAAACGTTCTGTACATTTCTGTTTATTTATAAAACGAAGGTACTTAAACCAGTAGAAATAAGGTCGAACAAATTTTCTTTACGAAATGTAAGCGTTCAAAGGAATATAAACGTCGTTGGGGAACAACGGATTTAATTAATAATGGCAAAAATTGTGACAAAAAAATGACATTTCATCGTTTCAATAAAACGTAAGTATTTAAAGGAACATAAATGTCGTTGACCAACAGATTTGATTACGAAACAGAGAAATGTATTGTTCGTTTCGTTTTTTTCTTTTTTTTTTTTTAACAAAATGTAATTGTCCGAAGGAACATAAATGTCGTGGTACAACTGATTACCGAACAGAAAGCTGTCATGTACATCGTTTTAATAAAACCTAAATGATCAAAGGAAATAAATGTCGTGGAACAATAGAGTCAATTATCAAACGCAAAACTGTCATGTACATTTCATCGTTTTAATAAAGTGTAAATCTTCAAAGGAACATAAACATCGTGGAACAACAGATTCAATTACCAAACACAAAAATCTTATGTACACATGATCGTTTTAATAAAATGTAAGTACTCAAAGGAACATAAGGGTCGCCGAACAATAAATTATTAAATACAGAAATATTGTACAGAAATTGTTGCAAGTATACGTGTGTTTGTTATACATGTATGTATTTATACACTCGAAATTTCATTGTTTTATACACGTTCGTGCGGTGGCCGCTCGATAAGTGGTCGGCTGACCCCGCCTCTCTGATCATAGGGAACGCCCTTCCCCGGCACGCATGCGCAGGCTGCCGAGCGCGGCACCCGCAGCCCCGAACTCGCTCGCTTGTCGAGCGGCCACGATAATAACATTGAAAAGAATGGTTAAAACCTCTTGCTCGCCTCCGTAAACGAAGAAAATTGGCGCGCCTGAACCTGATTTTCCGTTACATTTTATTTATAAATCTAGCGATGCTGTAAAATGATATTTGTACCGGATATGATGGAAGATGCACTCGCAAAGTCTCTCGTTCGTCGAACCTAATAAAATCGGCAATAGAAAAGCTTCGAGATGGTTCAGAAATGAAACTCCGTGTAACAGAACCTCGACTTTCGAGCGCATCTTGTTTGTACAGGTCCAGCAGGTCGCCGGCTCGCATACTTTCATTCGATTATCCGGGATCGCGACCTGCGATTCGAGATATGTCGTCGAGTCATCGCTTATCGTATAGTCGAAGTAACGGGGGATAGTTATACTAAGGAAGTGGTGTCCAAAAATATATTAGGGTGCTCAGCGGCGCCACGAAGTTCTCCAAAGAAATTATCATGTGTTCTCTGGTCGCGTCACCGCGGCGCTCTGCCCCGGGAACTGTAAGAATTATGTTCTCGATATCGTTCCTCTATTTGTTTCCTTATACCCTATGATAACTCTGTCGCCAAGCACATCGATCAAGCGAAAAATCGGTTCCTGCGAAAGTCGAAGCGGTTAGGTTCGTTCTCGGGGTCGCAGTGTCGCCGAGCCGCTGCCAGAGGAAGATCACGTGTACGAGTACATACTTTGAAATTGTCAGTCGTGGCTCATCGAAAGTATAAAACACGTTATTAGAATATGCTAGCGAATGGAAGACGAAGGGCAACGTGTTCGTGGCGTCTCCGGCCCGCGGTAGAAAGACTTCGTATTATATTCTCCGCTAGTATTTGCGCCTATACATAGAATTATACAGTGAGAAAAAGTTAGGCTGGAGGCCTCGGTTAGTATACCGAAACCGAGTGACATTATCGTATTTCGCGTACCGCTGAAGCAATTGGAATGACGCTCGAAAAATGGAAAACGACCGACGCTCCTTGGTCTCTCGTGTTTTACAATTAGTGTTTGCCTGCGCTTCTTAACAGTCCGGGGTAAGGGGGCAACGATTGTAAAAGGAACATTGATCTACTGCTTTTTTCTTTTTTACTCGCCTCAGTATCAACAATATATAATAAATATGATTTGCAACCAAGGGAGCGCAAGACGCTTGAGTCGCCATCTTGATCATTTTTCTGCGCCGACTGCACCGCGAATTGTGCAAGATGCACTGTTCAACATTTTCTTTAACTTGGACTTTTGTGCTCTGACTTGTGCTATTTCGAATTTCTTTGTTGCCTGCGTTGTTCAGCATTTTTTGTGAAACTTAGATTGTTTCAATTTTTTATTTTTCTATCACTGCTTTGGCTTCTGTTTGTTTCAAGATGATTAAAATAGCACGATTGATATCTTTGAAGTTGACGGTAGACTGTAGATATTTATGCACAAATTTTTGTTTTTGTTGTCTGATTGAAATCAAATAGAAAATTTTATCAAATAGTCTTTGGAGTTGAAAATAATATAAAGTTTGCATCGAATGTTCTGAATACTCAAAATTCACTTTTGTTAGACTGCAAACTTTTTGGTTTCATTATTTGTTTTATTCAACATTTTTTAAAGTAACGGATAAAATAAAAATTGTAATGCATGTTATACACGCATATTTTTCACAGTATTACGGTTAGACTGCGAAGTTTTATCCAAATTGCTATATTCATAAACAATTTTATTGAGAAAAGTATTCATAGGGGGGCAATCTTGTTCATTAAAAGATTTTTTCTAATAAAATAAAAACATTATCAATTCTTTAAATAATATTTTTACGTTACAAAAGTATAATACTTCTCATCTTCTGCTTTAGAAACTTTCATAAGCCATAAATGTATAAAAATTCTCAATCGAATTGCCTTCTAATGCTTTCTCGTAATAGCGATTATCATTCTATCCTTTTTAGTTTCATTTTTGTTTATCGACACTGAACAATAATCTTTAGTTTACCAAACTAATGCGTAAGATATAATAACAATAAAGCGACATGTATAACTTATATAAGGATTTATATATATATATATAACTTAAAATCGTACTTAAATATCAGAAAAAGTATCGTTTAACTAACACAAAACTCGTAAAAGTTGATCACAAGGAAATAATAAAAAGCGTCCCGTAAGGAGACAAAATATATTCGATTTTTATATCGACTAGAATTCTATAATCCTCGTTAAAGATAATAGATAGCCTCGAACAACTAAGTCACAAGATTCATAAAAATTCATCACAAGGAAAAAGTTCTACGAAGCAGCAAAATAAAATCGACCTTTTCACAAAATACTGAACAGTGCAGTTCACTGCACTCATCTCAGCACCTGTAACACCTGCGGTGTGGGTGGGGTGTTAATCACTGCAGAAGTAGTTCACACAAGCGTCAAACGTTTCCTCGTAAGTAGCAAGACTCCACGCGCATTAAGAACTCTCGTCAATCGCATATTTGGGTGTATATATGTATATAATACATATATAATACATAATATATGATATATATGTACTATATAATATAATATATAATATATATGTAATATATAATATAATATATAATATGTATATATTATATAATATATATGATATAATATAATATGATATAATATCTATTATGTATATAATAGTAACAGAGAAGACGATGTGAATATGTACAAACATTGCCCGCACTGCATTCTCGTAACAATGAAATAATGCGAAAACAGATCTCCGTGGTGATTAAGAACGTCGTCGACTATCGTTTAACTTTTCTTCACTATGCTATTGGCCATTAGCTGGGGATCGACAAAATTCATAGTAGTCTCCGGGCTACTGGCGAAGACTATGCCGCGCGAACGTTTAGGATAGAAACTCACGTAACCGCTCAAGAAAACAGCTCACCCTCGGCCTCGACTCGCATCCAGGCATAATGATCGCTACTTACAATTAGAACGGTAGAATTGGCGGGCTACTCAAACGACGAATACAGCGAAGGTAGCTCATCGACGATCTTGAGCGGTTAAATGATCGTGTGACACTCTTGATTGCGACCACCATTTTTATCGTGAGCGAACGAGAGCGGTTCCCTTGACTAGCATGATCGTTCTATGCGCGACCGTGTGCCGGCGGCATGGAAATAATACTGTTTTTCGTTCCTCTTCTCTTTTTCGTTTTTCTCTCATTTATGTAGCAAAGACTGTAACTAGTTCACTTGCCTCTGAGAACTTTGTTCTACTTTGAGTCGCACCTACGAAATCATTGGATACATCTCGGTTCGATATATCGATGATAGAGCTTGACTAGACGTCTTCGGTTGCCGTTCGAATCGTTCGCGATCGAACCACGGATCGTTGCTCGATCTCGGTTTTCTTTATTGTTTACCTAGACGCGATAATTCTGCCTTTGGCTTCCTCTCTACGCGCCGGAAGGGAGGTCTAACCGATCAGGTATCGATCAGGTATCATAGAAAATCATTTTGATGCGAGAAAATTAAAGTATGGAAGAGTAGTGTGTTCCGTCATTTGTGTGTTGTCGAAACCGTGTTGCTTTTTTCTCGTTCTTTATTATCTTTGAAAAAATCAACGGAGAATCGTGCAGTCTACTTTTTGTCACGAAAACATTTTTAGGAGAACAACACATCTTTGTAATTGTACAGTAGATGAGAACAGAGGTTATAGTTATTGTCTGTGAAAGAAGATGATCAAGTATCAAGCATAGGGTCCGAAACTGTTTAATAATCCGTTAGAATAAATGCGGACGAACGAAGATCATTTAGTTTTTTGAAAAATAAAGAATTTTTTTATATATTTGTGAACATATTAATTTTCTGAAATCAAATCGAATGAAATAGTGCGGAGATATATGCAACTGAAAATCTTCAAAAAATTTCCATTTCTTGATTTCTTGACGGTTCAGAGTGTAAATCGGTTTGCTCGAAGATCAAGTAAACTGCATGATGACTATGCAAGTAAGTACAGATACTAGAAAACGCCGACTGAATAAAAGAGAACGTCCACGGATGAGTCAGGTACTCAAAGTGCAAGCGTTAATAACTCGAGGGGGTAAGTAAATGCTTATAAAAAAGAATCAGGTCCCGGTGTAAGTTACATCGACATTGGAAATTGATATAATGGCTCCGCCATCGAAATGAACTTTAGACTAGTATGTTACTCCTCTTTATTCAACGAAGCCTCGTTCGCGATGCCACGGCGATATAGAATTTCTGTTTCTCTTTCTTTCCATTTCTTTTCTTTTCTTTTCATTTTTTTGTTGCTTTTGGTATAGTTTAAGTACAATGTATCCGTTAAATGTAAATATATATACACATATTAAAATATATAGTTTAGATTAAAAATATGTACACGCGTATACAAAAATATGGAAAACAGGATTATGTCGATCTAGAAACCCAACGAACTAATCGATTGAAACTGAATTGCTGCGATTTAAAATGTACACATCTGAGTATTTATTCGGGAGATGCTTGGGAAGCGCCGAATTCGGTAGCCCTATTTCTTCTCGGAGGAACTAAATTTTCGCGGAGATCGTCGTTCGTTAAAATGACTAGAAAAAACTATGTCGGTTACAGAATTTAATGTGACGGCGACGCTTGCTGTGTTGCCGAACTCGCTTGTCGGCCGCGACTAAACAATCGAAATTATGCCGATTTTGTACGGAGACGCTTGTGCGGTCGTTTAACCCTGCTACGATCGACAATGCGATTATATATTTCACGTATCGATCCACGCTTGTGTCGACTATTCTAAGTTGTAGATGCTCACATTTTTACGTATATTGTTGCGGACTTTTGTGCAAACCTCGATTTTCTAAAACATAGAACGGAACCGTTTAACGTTTTGCAATTTTTCTATTTGACGACCTTACAGGCAGTCACAAAGATTTTCTAGAGAATCGAAGATTCTTTTTCAGAAGAATCTTTTTCAAAGATTCTAGAATTCTGGAATTTTGAGCAAATTTGTAATTTCACCGACGAATTGACATTAATAGAGCATTTTTCTACTTGCCGCTACTTACAATGAATCAAGCATAAGATTCAACGTATTGAAGTTTGTCTAATGTCGTGTTTGATCGATTTTTAAACATTTTCTTTTACTGTCTATAGGTTACTGTATTAATGTTTAACATTTCTTTATAAATGGTACAACTTTACGAACGAATTACAAAATGCCTCACGAAATTCGTCTTAAAGCATTCAGATACAAACCCGATCTTTCTATCGTACTAACAGTATCTGCGGTATATTAAAATTATTTCACAGATACAAACGGGTCAATGAATTCTCATTTGCTCCAGACTTTGCAATTTCGTTTGTCCCTTGCTGCAAAACTTCTACGAATCAATAAAACAGAACAATAAGTACTTCAAATTGCACTTCTACACATTCCAACGTCTACTCTAAATAGAAGAATGAAATATTGATACTTTTAAGTACAATATTTGCCTCTTACACGAAAACAATGAGAAACAATGTAACTACTTTACATTTATTGCAACGAGCGTTATTTATAGAAAATCTGTATAAAACTGACAAAAGAGACACGGTTATAGACACCATTGTTCCTAATTAATTTCCTATTCAACACTCCTTAATGAACCCTTTCCACAGCCGATCACCAAAATCCCAAAGAACCTGGACTTGCGATGGAGCCCAACAGGATCGTAGCAGGGTTAACCAGAAATCCAGCGTTGCCCAATTAAACCAATAAAATCCCCGCGAGTACAATCGCTCGAATGTAGCTCAATGTTCGAGGATCCTTACAAATACTACGTCCAATCAAACTCCGTCCGGATCCATCATACTACTCGTTTAAACCGGTTCGCCTTCCTGCAATCTGCATGTTCGAGTACCGTCGAGTACGATTAGGCGTCTGTTTAGTCAACAGTTTTATCACTGCTGCTCGTAGACACGAGGCTGTTCGAAAGATAGAGAGTGATAGAGATAGAGATCTAAAGAAAGAGAGAGAGAGAGAGGTAGGGAGAGATAGAGAGAGAAAGAGAGAGAGAGAGAGAGTGAAAGAGAGAGAGAGAGAGAGAGAGAGCGATCATCGTGATTCGCGTCGAGTGTATCGCAGTTAGCGGGTTCACTAGTTCGAGAGAGTTAGCCTCCGTCTTCCGAAATGCAACGGTCTAGGGTGGAACTTACGACTCATTCCTCCGAGTGGCGAAGATCGATGAAATCGACGTCGCCCGGGACTGCCACTATGACTTCCAGACCCTTAGCTTCCTCAGCGAGAGTTTCTTCAGGTGAAGAGCGGCGTTCAGGATGTCGGACTCGCGGGTGTCCTCGCCATCAGAGTGCACCTCTCTCCTGCGTCCAGGAGTCAGCAGCCGATGTCTGGCTCCTCTGGACGTAGGATCGGAGAGTGCCTCTGAAACCGGCGCCTTCTCTTTGCTAGAGCCCGGCAAAGAGACGGATCTGCCAACGCCGAAGCCCTTGCTGATCCTGTCCAAGGTGGCCGGGAGCAAATGACGCCTAGGAATCACCTGCTCCCGCTCCCTCAAGATGAATCTGCCGAGCGTCTTCCAGAACGCTTGCGTGCTGTACACGTTCTCGTCGTCCCGCAGGACCCTCAGCTGCCGATTGCCGCTGCCAACAGCTCCGGTGCCTCCCCACTCAAGCTCCTCCACCAGGGCGAACTTCATCGGGTCCTCCATCCGCCTGGCTTTGACCAACGCCTGTGCCAGGACGTCCTGAGCCGAACTGCTCACTCGGACCCGCAGGATGGCGTACGGAATGTCGGGCGAGACGTTGTAGATGCAGACCAAAAAGGTGTCCGTCTCGTCCCATATGTGCGTGGACGTGTCCCTGTCCGAGTCCAGCTTCGGGTGACCTGCTGTGCTTCTGATAGACGCTAGCCAGGCTCTAGTGCTCGGGTCGTCGCCGACTCTCTTGAACAAGAATCGACCCTCACCCTTCCACAGAGCTTCCGCTTGAAGCGGGCGCTCCGTCGGGTCCAGGACTCTCTGGGTAGGTAGCTCCTCTTTCTCCTTCTTCTCCCAGCCCCGGGAGACTTCCTCCACCAAGATGTACTCGTCGACTCTGTCCGCAGGTATCCCGGCCTTCTGCAGCGCCTGCACCATCACCTCTTGCGTCGTACTGTCCTGGGTGACTTTTAGAATGGTATACGGCTCGTTCGGCACCACGTGGAACACCTTCAGGAAGAACATCCTCCGCTTCAAGGTCACGCCGCCCAGGCCGGGATCCACCGTGGTCAGTTTCTCCGGTTCCTTCCCTGTCAAAGATCGCTTCGATGGCTCCTTGTGGTCGCGACAGCAGGTATTGTAGTCCAGGCTCTCCTCTTCCAAGCGCGAATAGATGAACAGCGTGGACAGGGCTAATGGCTTGTTCTTGCAGGATCGGAGTCGCACGTGCCTGTACCCGGGCCGCAAGCACTTCAGGGGGATGACTTTCTGCGCGATCAGATGGTGCGAGCTTGCTTCGACGATGCCGAAACGCAGGAACGCCAGGTCCTTGAACATCACTTGGAAGCAGAACCGCTCGTTCCAGATGGGATTCAACGCGTTATTCTGTATCACTTTGGTCTTGTGCTTCGCGCAGTCGCTCGGTATCCCGACTAACTCGATCTCCACGTAGGTGCTCGCCACGAAGTTCGTTGGGGATACGTACTGGCCGGAGACTATTGACAGGGTCAGGTGTGCCGAGTGCAGGCCGTCGAACTCCTTATCCCAGGGGTTGAAACGTCTGCAAATTGACGGAGCATTTTTGTAGATAGACAGTACTTGCTGATCGAACTATTTGATCAGACTGTTCTTGACTAAAATGATTTCATAATTTGTTTTAAAAAATGTGATGGGTTTCTTAAGATTGTAATCGAAGTTAACGGAGCATTTTTCAGAAAGATGTAGTCAGCGCTTGAAGATCATAGGAAGCTAGTGCCCTTTGGCTGGAGTTTATTTATCCCAGCTGCTTCAAAATTTGTTTAAAAGTATTCTAGATTCTAATTGAATTCTAGTTAGTAAGTACCTGTACATCATGTGTCCCTTGTCACACATCACGGAGGGTTTCCTGACGTAGCCGCACTGCCCAGTTTGCTCGAACATAGCAGCGTTTAAATTCAATCCAGCGTCGTCCGTTTGATAATTCAGCGCTACCATTTGAATCCCAAAGGCCCAGAAGATCACGGGATTGAAGTTGGTGGAGTCGATACGCATTCCAGCTGGGTATGTTCGAATCAACTGGGTCTCAGAGTGCGCCAAAACAGCTAATGGTTGTTTTCTGCAGATTTTCTTGGCTGTACTCTCGTTCAAGGAGGAACATTGGAAACAGGCAGGAACCCCACGGTTTGTTCTGAAATAATTTGAATATAATTTTAATCTCTACTAATTGCCGATAATTTTAATCCTTACTAATAGCTGATAATTTCAATCTTTACTAATTATTGATAATTTCAATCCGTATTAATCTTCTGATAATTTTAATCCTTATTAATTGCTGATAATTTTAATTTTTACTAAATTCAGCTAATTTTAATCCTTATTAAATTCTGCTAATTTTAATAGTTATTAAATTCTGCTGATTCTAATCCATACTAATTCCAACGAACCTAAAAAGATTGTCGATGTTGCTGCTACCGCTGGCAAGCGAAGTTGACGTCGACAGCGACTGTGGCGAACCGGAAGTGCCAGGTATGCTGGAGGTTACTATGCCAGCGATACTATGCCTCTGCACGGGGCCTGTGTGTGGCTGATGACGCGTTTTTCCAGTCGCCGTGGTTCCCGGCGTCGTGTTTAATCCACGAAATTTAATGGCTTGCAAGTAAATTACCAAGTCCGAGAGTTCCTTAGCTATTTGGCTACTTTGCTTCTGGGACTTGTCGTCGACCGCAGAATCGGATTTTAATCGACTATGCGGCACCTGCGTCCCGCCTTGGTACCTCTCGTAACTGGAAATTGAATTATCTGCAAGTGAAAGTTTCGTATTAAATTCGTATTCGTACATTATGTAAATTTCATTTATTTTTTTGCCGCGTACAATCGTTTCTGTATATTCTTCAGAGATTGATAAATATAGTCATAAAGTTGGCATTTGATAAGTTTCTTAGATTTGTTTAAACAAATTTCCATGTGGGAATGAGCCATATTTCTCATAAATAGTATTAATGAAGAATTGCTCGCGTTTAATATGATTTATCTTAAAAATTTAATGCGAGCCTGATCGAATATCAACTGTTCCGAGTGTCTTAAATGTTTGAGTAGCGATGAGTCGAGGGATAAGACACAATTGAAACAGATGAAATAATGGGAAATCTTATGGTACTGGTATTTAGGTTAATCCATGGCTTGAAATAGATTATGAACCTCGGGTTTAACGCTCCCTAAGATTGCGGCAGACTTTCTTGGATCAATGATGTAAAGTTCCACGGTAATTTTGGAGAAGCAATTATAGAAAGCTCAAACAGTTTTTGTTAAAACGATTGAGCTCACAATTCCTATAAACATTTCTGATACACTATCTGTCGTTCTAAGTCTGCAACATATTCTTTTCTTTTGAGCAAACCATGTTCTAATTCTCTGTTTTTGTTTCACATTTTCCTCTGAACTATTGTGTTTTATCCGTCAATTTATATAAATATATAAATAAATACATTATAAGATATTTAAAATAAAATATAAAATATTTAAGAATAAGTAGAATAATTATACTAATGCTGAGAAGATCATATTTAACGCAATCAAAGAGAAATTAGACTTCCTACAATATTTATTAACAATAAATACGAAGATTGAATGAGTGAAATAAGTAATAATATTGAAAAGACAATAAATCTTTTGATAAAGTGCTTAAGAATGCTTTTCTGTAAAATTGTAATTTATCACGGGAAGTGAGAGTAGGTTTTGTAAAAATAAAATTAATGAAATAATAATATTGAAAAGATAATAGATCGTTCAATAAATTGCATAAGGGAGAATTATAAAATCGTAAGCCACAGGAGAATATAGTTGTACAAGTACGCGACAGGGAGCACGTAAAAATAATTCGTCTCACCGTCAATATTGTCATCCTCGTCATCGTCTTCCTCGTCGTCATCGTCCTCGCTGAAATATTCAACGACAGCATTGCTTACGTCAGTGCGCATCTGTTTCATAGAAGATGCACGATCGGACATAACCATCTTTCCACGATGAGACAAGGGAGCATGTGCCAGAGGACCGGTAGGATCCACCACCAATTTTTTATTTTTGATCAATATTCGATGTCGCAACTGCGACGGCGATGGCAGCTGTGGATCGTCGCTGAAGTCTGACTCGTACAAGAATTTCGTCACCAGCTTGTCACCGAAAACCGACTGAAAAAGAACGTAAACATATTTTGGAATTCCCATCTTATGAAGTACCTGTCGAGAACCATTATTTTGATTAGGTTCTATTTTATTTATATTTTAACTTGGCTCAATTTTCATTTTCAGAGAAAGAATGCACGAAGTTCATTCATCTTGCCGTCACACTGACTTCTAGTATTGCATCTGTTCAACTCTTCTTCCAAAGAAGAAATGCACAAAGTTATCTTATCACGATACTGATTATTAGCATTGGATGAATTTAATGCCAAAGCACAAACTAGTGAAGAATTTTCTCAGAAGGAATATACAAAGTTTATTCATCTTTTCGTTATACCAACTTTTAATACTGCATCATTTGAGCTCAAATTGAAAAGTTAAGAAGAAACTTTGAGGAAATAATGTCCAATTTATGGTATATCTTTTCATCATAGTGATTTTACCACTGCATCAACATACTTTCATTCAACAAATGAATATAACAAATGAGGAGAGATTAAAATAAAGATTGTCGAGAATTTCCGACAAAGTATCACAGTTGATAGAGACGTATATAGACAGTCTGACTGGGGCGATAACGTACTTGAAAGATTTGGGCCATCCGAGCTTGTTGAGTCTGGGAGCAATGATTCTCGATGGAGAGAATCACAGGATATGGGGAGCTGACAAAAGCACTTCTGTCAATTGCTTCTACGACTGAGCGAAATGGTATCTTGGTGGTGAAGGTGTGCCCATGGTAAATAACTGGAGACCCATCATCGCCGTCCCAGCAATCGAGCTCCACACACCGACACCCAGTCAGCAGTACCTGCGAAACGAATTTACTGTCACGTGGTGCAGCAGTCTACGACGTGCACGGAAACTGCTGTCGAAGTTTCCGCATTACAGGAAAACTTTCCGCCGTTCATACTTCTGCCGGCACGAACGACCGGAATTACTTCAACGCATGCTAAACGGCACCTTTGCATAATAAATAAAAATTCTGAGAGCTTCGGATTCGCGGTTCGTCTATCATTCGTGAACTACGTTCCAACAAGGAATGGCTGCTGAAGCTACCCGGCACGAGGACTTTAAGAAGTGGCTGCAGAAGCCACCTGTTACAATTTTGGAACAATATTTTAGCTAATATCTCGCATCAGACACGAAGAACAATTTATGAAATTACGAATGCTTTGAGGAAAACACTGAACCATAGGACATCAGAAAGTGGCTACAAAAGCCATTCGTTACAATTTTCTAAAAATATCTTAGCTGATACACAATAGCGAAGCGAGAGAACAATTTATGAAGTATTTTATTATTTTAGACTACTTGAAAACATTCATTTGTAACTTACTAGAGGTACTTATTTTTATTTACTCAGAAAATGTATATAGAAATATATTCATGTATGCATAAGACATACTTAAAAAAGGGTGCTCGATTTTGTAATTCAGCCGTTCTATGGTTAAATACATCATTTATTGATTTTAAAATAATTGCATTAAAATTATACAATTGTATTTTATGTATTCGTAATTATTTGATCAATTCGTTACATGACCTGTATGTTTGCAGGTATTAAGTAAATATTAAGGTTGCATGCATTAACGTTGGCGGAACAGTTTTACTAACTTGAGAATAGAGCTGAACGGAAGATTCTCCCTTGAGCTGATGGCCAGTCAAATAAGTATTATGCGAGCTGGCGATGTAATACTGGGACAATGGCTGTTGCATTTCAATCTCGGAAGGTGTCGCGTACTCGTTTGGGAAAGCATAATTGTCCTTGTCCATCATGTACCGTGCAAAGCCCTCGAAAGACAAACACCATTGTGTACGCAGCGCTGGGTCCGGCTCGTGTCGCTGGAATCAGAGCAAATCGTCCTGGTTGATTGTGCTATCCTCTATGTCGTCCTCGTATGCGTATTGAAATACAATTCTGTATAACTCTGTTATAATAGTAACAGCGCGTTACCGACACACGTCTCTAATTTCTAAGTACCTCGTTATTATTCCCTCAAATGTAGTTCCCAAAATATTTTCAATCCTTTGCGAAAGATTATGTGAACTAAAAATATTGTTAATCAATCACACGAAACGGGAGCCATAAAAAATGCTGTTCCATTTCTAATTATTTTTTGAGGTGAAGATATTATATCAATAGTCTTAAAACGGTAAATCTATAAAATCTGCAGTTTGCTCATAAGTTTATCACGTGATATTAATTTTTAGACGATAATGGTTCATGATTTTGTAAAATTCGACTTATCAAAGAAAATCGATCAGCGAAATGGCGTCGAAGTTCGTCAGAACGTAAAGAAATAAATAACAGCAACCATGTTCTTGCAATTGCAATTATCCTTATGTTTTTATCGTTTCTACTAGTTTCCTAATTTATATTATTTGTATTGTTTTTATCGTTTACAATTACTTGTATTATTTTTTTTCATTTTTATCATTATGTGTATTATATTTGTCATTCGTATTATTTGCATAATTTTATATTTCTTATTATTGTATTTATTTTTACAAGCATGTCTTGAAATTCGATGATACAAGCTAGCGTAGCCTAATCAGAAGACATAACAGCAATGTTCTATCGACATGTATCCAGAAAATCTAAGAAGTCGGAAAAGCTAGATAAAGAAACATTCGTAAGGTTCTCTCACGCCATTTTCTGGCCGACTGTAACTTCCTCCAGGTGAAAGGCATTTATCTCACTTTTTAGGAAATCGAGTCATAACTTTCGGCCATTATTGCTCCAAAACTAGTTTAACATCTAACTAACTTTTCTTATCAAGCTGATAAGAATTGTGGAGATTTCCTCTACGTTGAACTTGCCAAAAATCCCTTAGACTTCTTATCTGCATAGTAGCTGTTGATTTCTTTAATCCTATTCATTTTATAATTAGGATGAAACTTTTAAGATGCAAGGTTGAGATGCAAGAAGTCAAAAAGAAAAATCACATAGATCCTTCTGTATTTATAGTATTTAAAGATTTTAGAGCTACAAGACAAGATATACATTTACAAAAATTAGTAATATTTTCATTTCATATTTATTAGAAGAGTTTTATAAAAATCAAATTAATTTTTGATCAATTCTTTCTGATTGTTATCAAATGTATAAATTCTCACTCATTTTTATTGTGAGTTTTACAAAATGACGAAAATTTGAATCTCTGCATAAAGATCAATATTGATACATCTTAACATTCTAATTTACGTTCTATAAAATAAATTATTGATTTTATTTGATCAACATTTTAGTTAGTAGATATTTTAAACGAAAAATCAAAAACTGCTAGCACAAACAGCAAGATGTTAATTTCGTTTTTTCAATAATTTTAATGAGTTGAAAATAATGCGAAACTATTTCAAAATTCTTTAAATGTTTTTGCTATTTTATATTTGCTCTGAATCCATTGTTATAATAATTGCATAAAATCCACGGGTCTATTAATCGATTCTAAAATTCGTGGAGTTCAGAAACGTGCCCGTGCAAACCGTATTTCTCGCTCGATGCACCGGAAATCGCATCGCAACGTTACAGCAACTGATTGGTTCGTTTTCCAAACTCATCCGCGAAAGTTTTTCACTTAAAGTATTTCGCGATGCGGCTCGAATGCGCCGAGTTAGACACTTCCGATTAATTTAAGCTCTTTAATCGTATTTCGAGAGATCAACGAAATATTCAGCTTCATTTTATAGACGAGTGGCTGTTCGAGGATAGAATAAATACAGTTTGACGATGACACTTCACGCGGCCAGTATAAGATACGAGATTTTAAAAGAGTGATGCTGTCGAAATCATACCTTGACGAGTTCTTTGATCTGCTCGTCCGTCAGTTTCTCTTGCTGTCGCGATTCCAAAAATTTCGTGAACGTTGCCAGCGTGATGACTTGTGATTTCGATGTGTCGACGCCGGAACAATTATTGACAATACTGGCAGCAGCCACTGCATCGAAAACTTGCTTCTTCTGCAGGTTGCTGCTAGTTTTGTACTCGTGACAGTCGATAGAGTTATTCCGCGTCAGCAGACCTGTTAACAATTTTTCTCCGTGTCATTCCATTGTTTTGGCTTCTATCTTGCTTTCCATCGTTCATTAGCCATCGCGTAATATCTGTGCTATTCATTCGAATTATGAATTGAACTGAAAAATTGATGTTTGGAAGATGCTGTTGACTTCGACGACTTTAACATACCACTTTTATTGTTATTGCTATTTTATCTGTATCTTTATGTATTGTTTGCACTGAAATTATTCTTGGCTCAAATAGTATATCTATGTTCTCTTCGATAGAAAATTTTTAATATTTGTTATCTTTAATTTTTATTATTTTTTACATTGATACAACAACAAGGTAAACAATAATTATGATTATTTTCAAGCATTTCGATGTTTGTAGTAAAAGTTAAATATTGCATGTTCTTTAAAATATTCTTTTATCAATTTTCGACTGCAAAGTATTTTGACGAAGTTGCAACAGCAATATAATTTTCTCCTTGTGATAAATTTCTTTATTGCACTCCAACATGAACATGAGAACTTTAATACGCATGCACCAAGCATGAGAAGGAAAAAATACATATTTTCAAGTACTTGCTTCGAGAAATTTTTATGAACAATTCCTTAATATCATAATTAAACATACTGATTAAACGAATATAGAAACATCCACTGATCATATAGCAGTCTCATTACTTTGAACATATTATTATGCATACCCTTTTATTATTTCTTATTAAACAAATTCTAAAGAAATGACGACGTTCCTATATTTCTTCAGGACATGCAAATATACTGAGAGTAAACAAACAAATACTAAAATTTCTAAATAAATGTCATTTTGTGTTTCCTTTTAAATGACTCAGCTTGAGTTTTTAGCTACAAAGAAGGTAAAAAATCGCATGGTCTATACAATTACAGTACCATCCACAGTCCGTGGGTCTCTCACGCGGATTCGTATCTTTCGGTGACCTCGAGGCCATACAAAACGTAGATACGCAGGCTCTGTTCCAGATACGAGACCCGATGTCAAGGACTTCAACGCGTTTGGCCAGGTTAAAACGGAAAAAAGGGGTTTGCGAAAGATACGAACATGCGTAAAGATTCGAGATTTCAGGCTCTGGTGGCTCGGATTGGTGTTATTGATTGAGGTTTCCCACTGTAGGCCGTGCCCAAAAGGGATTTTCACGTCAGCATTGCAGGCAGCTTTATCAGAGGTTTAAAGACGAATTGATGCTATCATTGAGGATCACCCGGAATTCGATATGGGTGTTCTATGTTTCTATTTTTTTTTTCACCGAATTTTATCTTTTCCCAGAGATAAATGGCTTTTATCTGAAATTTACACGAAGTCTGAAGAATTAATTGCAGTTCTAAAATCTACAGTTGAAATTGTTGCATTATGGAAGATTCTCCAATGTTTTGTTGGAACGTGGCAAAATTGCTTTGAATTTTTCGATGGTTTAAATAGTTAGAAAATGATGGATTATTTATAGAGCAAAAGTGTAAGTTGAAAATATTAATCGCAGCAATTGCAAATCTTTAATAAACGTTATAGAAAGTTTTCAGTGTTTGCATGAGAATTGAAATAATTTTTGGGCAGTTACTTTTTAAGACTTCTTTTTGTTGCAGATGTAGTTGCAGTGCAATTGCGAAGCTAGGAGATTGATAAGGCGAAACAAGACTTTTTGAGCAACGAAAGAAACATCTTGCACTTTTTCTTTGTAGTATGTATTCTCTGATCTACATAGTAACTTGCAGTATCCCTATGGTGCATCAACTCTGATGCATTCTATATGTCACTGATACGTCAATGATAGAGGCAACGAAATTATTTATTATCTTTTATTTACCGGAAAGTCAGGAGATCTAATGATATTAGAGACTGTTTAAAATTAAAGAACAATTTTGGTACCAGAGTTAGTATGATTTGAATCAAAGTCAGTTTTGAATAGTAGCTTCTCCTTTTATTTTAGATCTAGAGACAGTGATGTTACATGGCAGGAAAATTAACAAAGTGTAACGAGACTTTCTAAGTAACAACACAAATGATTATGATATGTTTTCCCTGATCTGTGAATTTGCTGTGTTTATGGTGTATAAATTCTGGTTGTAGGTTTTGGTATCAAAACTTGGCCTTTTGCAGGACCATCTGTTGACTTTGCTAGACCCCATGTTGTTCAAAGTCGGATTTACCCTATACAACAGTAATACCATCATAGTGGTAGAGGCGATGTAAGTATATATTAACTGTTTTTAATTTATTAGAGAGTTTATATACTTGGCGAGAAAACTAATTTGATAACCCTGAGCGTTTTAATTGTTCTTCATAATATGAAAGAACGTCGAAGGGGAACATGTTCTTGATTATAATAATTAGACGACGGATGGCATGCACTTATGAGAAAAATGAACAGATCGAACCTAGAACAATGAAAATAGTTGAAGATTTTAAAAATACTGTGTTATTATTGTCAACTTACTTTTAATAAGACAGGAAATATATTTCTTTACTCCTTTATTAATGCTTAAAATATTTATAATGCTGTAAATGTACTTCCATTTATTGCAATCGAGGTAGACAATCGAAAGATCCGTTGTCCAATCATTTGCCCGTTGAAACCAAAAAATGTTTTACTTCGACATGTTTTCACATAATCGGAAACGTGTTTGCTGACTTCAGTAAACGTCTCCGCAAATAAAATATTCGAACTGGTCAAATTATTTTGTCCAACCCGAAGCAAAAGGCCTAACGCAAGCAACCTAACGCAACTAAAGATTTGTCAAAAGTGAGCAATATTGGTTCCAGGAACTTGACGCTCCTCAGGACCGTTTACGCAGGCCCACATGCTGCTCACACTGTACCCATAGGCAGCACATGTCAGTGCGTCTTCAGCCCCTTGATCAGGCCAGCTAGCCCGCAATGCTGGCGAAACGGGAGAAAATTCCTTCCGGAAGCCTCAATCGATAATGACACGCGTAGAGGCTCGATAAAATAGCATGAAAACCGACCGATTCGTTGGGGCGTCGCATCGCTGGCCTGCCGTAGCACCGGTGGCCGTATATTGAAGTCCCTCAAAGAACCGTCACTCTGGCTGCGACAGGTGATCGCCAGCTGGCCAAATAGGTCGCGCAAATCCTTTCGGGCTCTTAGGCTGAATGAGCGGAACAGTGCGACGAACTCGACGAAGTTCAGCTGAGTCTCGTACATTATGGAAGTTGCGCGTGCCTTCACTTGCCATGGTGCTTCCAGGCCACCCGACATCCCTGAACCGTTCTTGTCTTTGTCCCTGTCGACGCCTAACAGGCTGCGCGGATTCAATTGAAAACCGGTCGCGTTAGTTACGGAGCCTATCGGCAGCTAGGTCTACTGGAAAGTTCTGCTCGAAAGCTGGTTTTTCAAGCTATTGTAATTTTAACAGAGTTCATCATTTTTTGGCTTATCTCTTGTTACATTCAGACCTGGATAAAGATATTCGTATAGTTAATGAAATACTCCTGTTTGCATAAAAGAATATTTCAAGATTTATTTAATGTCACAGAGATAGGAAAAATACCGCGCGCAATAATGAAAATATTTATTTAAGTATTTCAGGTTCATGTTGTGAAGTATATATTTTAAAGACTTATTATATATTTGTAAAATCATTTAAGTATTTCACTTAATACAGAAATAACTACATTAGTTAGAAATAGTTACGTTATTTGCAACTTATTATTAAATTATTAAATTACTAAAATATGAAAAATATGAAAAATATTAAATATTATTAAATTATTAAATTATTAAATTACTAAAATATTAAAAATATGAAAAATATTAAATTATTAAATTATTAAATTATTAAACTATTAAATTATTAAATTATTAAATTATTAAACTATTAAATTATTAAATTATTAAATTATTAAATTATTAAATTATTAAATGAAAGAAGACATTTTCATCTAACTTATGTTTCTTATAATTAACTTGGACAATTTTTATTTTGTATAAAGATGTACAGTCTAGTCATTACTGACGATTTAATTACTAGATTGTTTAAGTTGTCGTTCCATACAGATGTAGAAAAAGTAGAATAACGTGATCGTCATTTTTATCTAGTATTTGGAGCTGTAAATACAGCAACATCATTTTAAAAAGTGGACAGAACTTTCTCGTAGACAGAGCAGAGCCGAGGTAATAACGTGTTCGATACTCAGTTAGGAGTACGACTGGCAGAATGATCGAGATATTTACCTGTGAAATCCGGAGTAGGGTAAATTAGAAGTGATAATTCGTTGGGCTGAACCAGGCGGGCTACGCGGGAGGATTCGATCTCTGCTAGACCGTGGGGATGCTGGTATGATTCTCGTCAAGCTTTCTCTGCTGCCCGTAATCTGACGAAGAGGGGTAGCTGATAAGCCTCCGTCCGAGGACGAGGTCTCATACTGTTTTAGGCTCAAATCCTGTTTCACATAACCGGACATTTTCGTTCAGTATAATCCTCGACTCTACCATTTGTATATGCAATCGTACCAAGTAATTCTACCATTCAGAAAATGTGAGCATTTCATGAGGAAACGTGTAAAAATTCATCAAACTGTAACAGATGTACAAGAAACTTTTTAGGCTAATTGTTCTTCAATTATTCCTACGAAACATTCTTTTCAAGAAAATTGAAAAATGAATAAGTTATTAATTTTCAGAAAATTAACGTCTTTAACTATAGTATATACAGATGATACTGATTAGCTCTACTTGGGCTGACTGTTAACAATTTTTTAAATTGTATTTTTGAAAGAGGTTCATTTAGATTGCTATTATATCGAATTAAACAGCATCCAATCTAAATTAATTCTTAGTGGCTGAATATTAAACTGATATTTTTTCATAAATTCTCAAAATCAAGTTCCATTATTAAATTTTGCCTTTTCAAATTTTATAATTAAAAATTTATTTGACATATTATATATTTAGAACTCTAGAACATTTCGGTGGACTATAGAATTATAGAATTACAGAATATTTCTTTGAATCATAGAATTATAAAATTATAGAATGTTTTTCTGAATTGTAGAATTATAGAATTACAGAACATTTCTCTGAATTATAGAATCATAGAGTTACGGAACATTTCTCTGAATTATAGAATCATAGAATTACAGAACATTGTGTGAACGAAAAATCCTGGGGCACTCTGTATAAATGATAGATGTTTAATATTGTTCATGACTCGAGACAAACATCTTTCTCGCACGGATTCTATCGAATTGATATTCTTGCAAAGCTGAGACCAATTATTCTGAATGCGAATTCATGATTCGCATACGGCACAAACCTTTGTTAATGCATGAATATTGCCACTGGATTTCGTTTTCTTCGTCTTAATGTTTCGTTTCCGCAGTGTGCTACTCGTTGGTGATAATGTGCCGATCGTTTCAGTCGCAGACCAATCGCGGCCACCGAAAGCTCTTATGGCATCCGCTGTCATGGGTTCCACGCAGCCTTCGTCGAAGTAAAGCTGGAGGTACTTTTCCTTTAGCCACCGCGATCTACGGTCCGTTAATTGTTGTTGCCGTTTCAGGCCTCGTAAGATCCAGCAGAGGCCCATATACCAAATTCTGAAACCGACAACGAGATTTTTCCGCGTTATTTTCTCTTCTTTTTCGCTTTTTTAAAATGTATTTATGATAAAAATGACTTGCTCTAATAGAAAAGAATGAAGACATTTAAACAATTTAAAAATAATACTGCATAATACTGCACTATCGTCAACTGATTAAAATTCTTAATAAAAGAAATAATTATTTGTGTAGCATCCGTATCCCGCAATTAGTACACACAATTTTTATTTTCCATAAAAATCTGCAATCTAGTCATTATAAATCTTTATTGCGTTTATGACGAAGAATGTAGCTACAGAAAATTACAAGAATTTCAGAATATTTTCAATATATCAAAATTTATTTGAAGCAAAAAAGTGCAATTTACTTTCTCATCTAAAATCTTTATTGATTATAAAAATCAATGATCTGGACATCGTTGACATTTGTTATGAGATTACGGATGTGCATAATGGAAATCGTGTGCATCAGTTGCAAGGAACAGGAACCGTTTAAAAATTTGTTTCTTTCTCTAATAATTTTATTAAGTTGGAAGTAATTTATCGATATATTGTTCGATTCTTCAAATTTTTCTTCTGTTTTCAATGGTACTTACTCCCATTTTCTTTCATAAATGCATAAAATCTATTCATTAGTGATGCATGCAGTCTATTCATTATTGTGATTACATCTAATTCCTCGAGCTTATTTTATTTGTTTTTCGCGATTTGTTTATCTTAAATACTATTATATATGTTTAAAATAAAATGTAATTACAATGTTCTACAAATTCGAGCTTTTGTTACATTTACAACTTTGGACGAATTCTGAAAAGTATCGCGAATTTTCAACTTTGAAAGGAAGCACACATTTTAGTCCTCGAAAAGAAGCGCAAATTTTCAACTTTGAAGACAATAACAGCGATAGTTACGTGCTTCCAACTTGTACAATAGCGTTCTGTGAACTCCCCCAAACAAGATGGAATAATTTAAGATTGCATTACGAACAGAGAATTGCATTTAAGAAATGAGTAAATTGAGAAAGACTCTTAAGTAATAAAGAGTTGCATTGATCAAAATAGTTCCTCGACATTTATCGAATCAAGCGTTACAAATGTTTGATGCCCATGCAGATTGTAACTGAATCAACAAGTGATTCTTAATCATTCCGTGTGAAAGCTTCCGGAATCGCATCGTCGCTCGTCAAGTATTCTAAGTAAGCATACTATATCAAAACTCCTTAAGGGAAAGACGTGCGGAATCTGCGACAAACTGCGTTCCAAAGATCTCTCAATGGGATTGCAAAGAGAGAGACTTGTTACACAGGCAATACGACGGCGCATTCTTCTCAGAGATATTTTAAAAAATATATGTGCCCCGAAGATGCGCTTCCAGAGGAAGTATTCTCTTCGCTGAATATCAACGGATATACAGGGCTCCTTGCCTCGACGACTTCAAACAATCCAACTACTTTTCTCCGCGTTTTCTTACGATTTTATACCTCCTCAAGTAATACTGAAGTTTTGGAAACCGATTCGAGAAATTGGAAACTTCTTAATCATCGAAACAATTCCTATTTATTTCATCGTGGAACTCGGTGCTTGAAGAAGGATCTTTCAGATCCTATTAATTCTGTTTTAGATTACAGTCGCATTTGCACAGAGTAATAATTCTTCGGGATTTATATAGTGTGGTACAGAGTTGCGAATTCTTCGCACAATATTTCGAACGAATTCGTCGAATAAACTTTTATTCGAGAAATCTTTCGAATAAATTCTTCGAGTAAAACTATATATGTACATTTCTCCTAACTGTTAAACATTATATTATATTTAAACATTATTTTTTCATTATTTTTTCTACATAAAATTCTGTCATTATAGCTGTATAATGAATGATTAGAAACCAAACAATATTAAAAAGGAATTTAAATCGTTTGTATTTTGTTGAAAATAATTTCCACAATGTTACGAATTATGTTCCTAATTTCAGTGTAACTTGAAAATTATATATTCCAAGCTTTATTCAATATTAGCATTATATTTATAGTACAGATTACTGCGTTCCATCTGTATTGTACAATCTATAGTACAGATTATTTCTTCATTATCCACGTGCACCGTGTCAAATCGACACGATGGACGGACGAGGTTTAACAGCTTTCCAATAGGAAAAGTGCGAGGATTCGAAAATTTTAGCAGATGTTGTACCCGTAATTTCCGACTGCGGCGGTCTCATTCTAGATATTTTAACTGGTCAAAATACATGGAACGCGCCCGTTGATTGTCGTAACTCCGGCGCGGCGTCCATGATTCGCATGCCCAATATTTAACTTCCGCTGGACATGTCCAATTATCCCGTCCCTCGATCCGCGCGTTATTTTTTCTGGCGATCTCCGTGCCCGGTGGCCACTAATGACTTCATTTACACGGTGTTCCTTTTTAGTACGCGGTTTCGGTGTTGCGCGATATCGATTTTCACGATCGAAAGGCTGGTTTTCCAACCGGCATGGCGTTTCATCGACGAGAAGTTTTTCTGATGAATACGTAATTAAGTTCTGTCACTAGTGGCAACCGGAGACCATCGGTAATTAGATTCGACCGACACGGATCATTTTTCGAGATTGACGAACGCGATGCCATTGAATCGACCATCGAACGATAACGAGAATGCGGACGACCGGCATTGTCAGCCGGCTTACCGACTCGGATTTCGACAACTATTGTTGAATAGTGTTAACGTCTCTATACGCTATTCAAACAATGAATCAATAATTGACAGCAGTATGCGGGTCGCGCAGAAATTGCTCTAGTTGCTATCAACAGGGAACGATGATTATTCACAGACGATTGTTCCTTGTACCACTAAGTATCTCTAAACTGACCACGTGCAAATGTTTTCTCTGTCAATACTTGAGCACTATTGTCGTGGACACTTGCATAATTGCTGCGAGAGAGCTCGCAGGATGCTGAATTTGGCGAAACCTGATTAGGTCACGTTTACAGCAATTTTAATCTCTTAAAACATCGTGTGTCAAACTTTTGTAAAGACACTTGATGAGGCTCCTGTTCTCACTGGTGTGTAGCCATTTTGCTAATGGAACTTCGTTTTGCCTCGTTTCGTAGTAAAAGATAACTTTGAAGATGGAAAAAGTCGTTTACGGTATCCTGACATCAAAATCCTCATAAATCAGAAACTTTTATTCGGAATAGCTCTTTAATTATTAAGTTCCAAGAGTTCTAACTCAATCAGCAAACTATAGTTTAGAAGAGAGCTTCGAAGATGGAACAATTTTTTAAGGTGTCCTGACATCAGGATCTTCACAGTTCTGTATCTCCTATCTAAAGTAACTAGTTATTGCGTTCCAGGAGATCTGACTCGATCAATGAAGTATAGTTGACGAAATAGCTTCGGAGATGAAGAAAATCATTCAGGGTACCCTGACATCAAAATTCTCAGAAATCAGAGACATCTGTTAGGAACGACTCTAAAACTAATAAAAATGACTCGATCAACAAAATACAGTTTCCAAGTAAGCTTTGAAAATGTAAAACAATACTTCGAGCTACCCTGAGATTAAAATCTTCGCAGATCTCTCTCTCCCTCTCTCTATAACTTCTATTATAAATAACTTTACAATTATCGAGTTTCAGGAGTTCTAACTCAATCAGCAAGTTATAGTTTACAAGGGAGAAGTCCTATAAGGTATCCTGACATCAGAATCCTTACATATTACAAACTCGTGTAAGGAATAACTTTTCAACTATTGAGTTTTAAAGGGTCTAAGTCAATCAGCAAAGCACATCTAACAATAGAACTTTGAAGATGGAAAAATCCCTTAAGACATCCTGACAACAAAATTCTCGCAGATCTATAATTTCTATTGAAAGAACCTCTTCAGCTATTCTGTTCCAGGAGTTCCAACTAAATCGGCAAAGTATAGTTTACAAGAAAGCTTTGGAAATGGAAAAATTCTTTAAGATATCCTAACACAAAAGTCCTCACAGATCAATAACTTCCATTTGAAGTAGCTCTTTAATCGTAGTGTTCCAGAAGTTCTAATTCAAACTGTGCAAGTTATAGTGTACAAGGAGACAGAAAAAATCCTTTAAGGTATTCTAACATCAGAATCCTTGCAGATCTATAATTTCTATTTCTATTTCTTCAATAATTGTGTTCAAGGAATCCCGATCAAATCAGCAAAGTATAGTTTGTAAGGAAAACCTTTCAAACTGGAAAAAATCCTTTCAGTTGTCCCGACATAAAAATCAGAAGCTCCAAAGTAACTCCTTCACCATTGAGTTCCAAAATACCTATCTGAATCAGCAAAGCGATAAAGATAGTTTTCCAAGCGAAGTTTCCTATCCTATTAACCCTTATCACTCCAAGAATTTTATAGAACGCTGGAACGCTGGCTTAAACCTTGGCAGCATTACTGCCGGTTGGAGTGATAAGTATTAAAAGTCTGAAACCCTAAAATCAGACTGCGGGGCGGTAGACCCCGAGCCTATTTGCAACGTCTAAGGTATAGCTAATCGAACTATGGATTCCGTCCATAAGTTTGGCAAACGGTGCACCATGGGACGATTGAATGGCTGATCGCACTACTCACTTGCTGAGGGCCGGAGGGCATAGCAGAAACATCAGTCGATTGTCCGGCAGGCTTGAGCCGTACATGAGGCCGATACACGAGTCGGTGCCCGGTAGCCCGTACCTCTTGCAAATGCTTCGTAGGTCTGTCTCTCTGTCCCGATCGCAGCATCCGATCATCACTTCCTTCACGGAACTGAGATCTAAAAATCCCTCTTCCAGTGTGACGGAAGCGCAATCCGCCTGTGGCGTCGTATACCTTCCTAGCAGGCCGGCTGGCACCGTGTCCTCCGGATTGGCAGTCAGCGAGAAGTCGCCGGACGAGGCTGTGCCGCCTACCTGGGCCGTTTTCAGGAGGCCCCAAGCTGGTTTCTCCCAAACGAACGTTCCGCAAGCACGATCCACTCTACCGTAAACCAACGCGGTCCTTGTTGTACCGCCTTCTGTGTCCCAGTGCACCAACGTTGTCCCGTGATGCAGCACCTGATAAGAAACTGTCTCCATTAGTCGTTGCTACGCTGAGCAACGGGGCGTAGAAAGGATCTTTCGTGCGTTCATATTCTACCGGATCATCCAAATGCATGCCACTTTTAGGAATTTATTACAGAGAGACCCAATGATGCAAAGCTAAAAACCGATCGCTATGCATTCAATTATATTTGAATATTGTGGACTAGCTTTTGTTATATGCTGTATTTAATGTAGTATCCGATGGTAAGACATGTTATTAATAATGGTTATAATGGCGTTAGGGAAAGTATCTTTCATGCTATCACTCATGTTCTAACAATTTACCACAAAAAGTAACTTTTAGAGATCTATTGCAGAGAGAGACTGTTTGTTATATATTTTTACTGATATTTTATTATTGTAACAAGAGTTTTGTTATGTGCTGTATTTAATGTAGTTTCTGGTAGCAAACTGTGTTATTAATCATTAATTGCTGTATTCAACTACTTTTTATCGAATCGTTGAAAAGTATATGATCTTTAGGATCTTATTATAATAAGACTAAATCGTGTAGAGCTAGAAAACTTGTTGCAGTATATTCGAGCATGTTTCAATGCAATAGACGCATTTTTGTTCGGTACAGTTTTGATTGACATGTTTTTCGTTCCAGGCTTTATGGTTTTAAAAGATCAGAGCTGCCATAGACACAACTGTGCCAGGATTGTCACTAGAATTACCAGGACCAGGTGAGAATAGCAGAATGGATATTGCTTTCGGAATGACAGTACTGGAAATTGCAGTGTCGATGCATCATCCACCTTTGCTGAATTTCATTGTGGCACACTGTGAGTTAATAATGTAATTGCAAATATGGAGATGAACTTCGTTCGGGTAACGGAATAATTTAGAAAATTTTTACGGAATCTCGAGCAAGATCTCACATTAGAGAATGCTGAATCTTATCTGAAGTGTCATTTTAAAAAGTGTCAGACCTCTGCCCTCTATTTTAACATTAAATCTACCGAATCGAAAAAGTAACGTGTATTTCTTTATAACAAGCAAAAATCTGTATTTATTTCGATCATTCGTTATTTTTATTGAAATGTCTACGCCGATCAAGAGATGTCATCAATCATTCAATGTCATCAATCATTTTTCAGTGTTATGGAAAGTATGGTCAATATCAAATAAAATTTGCGAGAAGCAAGTTAATCTGTTAACAAAGTAATTTTAAAAGTACCAAGTTCAGATACCGCTTTCTTCTATTTAAGAATGCATTAGAGAAACTATTCTTCGTGCTGTCAGAAACTTCGTTAATAAAATCCTAGATAATGATGTGCATGCTGCAATATTGTATAGCCGAAGGGGGTCGTGGACGTGAACAAGCTTAAGATTTAATTTGAATGGATTACATAAACGTTTCGGATGACGGAGGCCGACAGTTTGATTAGGGTTGCTGAACCACTCTCCGCGATATGAAATATTATTTTTCCGTGGTGCGATATGAAATACCATTTTCTTGATTCCAGTTCTAAATATAATGCATGGCGTTTGTCCCTAGTAATTTTCGCGAGCAATTTATTATTAACGTCGTTGCTTGCATCATGGCTCTTAGCAAAGTGTAGACAGAATTTTATTCTTACTTCGCACGAAGCGGGTACATAAAATGTAACCCGGTCTCCATCGAAAATCGATGCATTGCATTACAACGTACCATGTATAATGTTATTCCAGCTATTTTGGTAATATCATAGCTGGCGCATAGCTCTCACTCCGTTGGGACAGTAATATCGCAGTAATTTGTTATTCGCGACACAAATGGATTGAATTAGTATTCTCGGTAACAAAAGCAAATAAATCCTCGTAATTACTTCCGCTAAATGTAACGCGATACGTTTGGATTGGCTGTAATTAGCGTCAATATTGCCTACGATTTAGAAGTCATTAGAAACGCAGCAATGACATGACTGGGAAAGCTTGTTTTTTTTTTAAATACAGAATATCGTATGGTGGCTTTCAATTTAGCATCCAATAAAACGAATATCGTCAATTCGGTTTACCTTACAATTAAATTAATTGTAACTTCGCTTTAAATTCACATCATTTGCATGCTACATTGAACTTTGGGGTTGAAAACTCTCAAGATATGAAAAGAACACTGTGTTATAGCGTGCTATAGCCACATAAAGTGAAATTATACGTTCTCTAATGCAACGAAAATAGTAAGTTTCCCATTCCTCACAATTTAATTAATTATAATTTCGCTTTAAATTCAAATTGTTTACATGCTACAGTGAACTTTGGGGTTGAAAACTCTAAAGTGTAAAATTGTTCGTTGCAGATTATATGTATTCATGAGAAGCAAGTGTTTAAAGCAAAACATATATAAGAATTTAAAAGCATCGATAAACAGTTAATAAATATAACGCACATTAAGGCGATTAAAAAAAAGAAATCGTTGGCTTTTAAACGATTGCAAACGATGCAGAAAATGATTAGTAGAATGTTTGTCACCGTACGCCGCAATCGCAGCGACAATCGCTGTTGCTGTTTTAACAGCCAAATAATTTCCATTGTAAAAGTATAGCTCGTTAATTTAACTTCTTCTATGGACTTTCCTAAACTTTATCAATATGGCACGTTCGGAACTAAAAGCTCTCTCGACGTACGAAGTGAGAAAGTTGCTTTTACACAGGTCATTGCGCGTCAAAACGATCATTTCTTGCACTCGATAATGGGAATCCCCATGACATTGAAATATGATAGCTTTGATATTGGAGATGATCCTCCCTCGGTAATTCGTTTAGGTAATAATAGGGCATTTCTCACATAATTATCAATCGGAAGAAAGGAAATGGAGCCAAATGCTCACGATTTACAGTGACTAAAATATTTGGACGCCTCTAAAAACGGAATAACTTTCACAAAATTGGGCCAAATAATTTAAATTTTATTAAGATGTTAGAGGGACTATTTTACTATATAATGTCTAAACAAGTTTTTGTAAAAATCGCAATTAGTTGGATTGACAAAAGAAATGAGAATACTATGTTTTTTTAAAACAGAATAAATTTTTCAAGATTAGACAAAATTATTTGAATTCTGTTGATATTAGAGTGACTAGTTTACTAGTTTACAAATCGTTGAAAAAGATTGTAATTGCTTGAAACGGCAATAAAAATAATAAAATAATATTTTCAATTCTTTAAATCTAAGTTTAGAATTGAAAATTCAAACAACGCGTTTTATAGGTATTGGGAAATTGTATCTAGACTATGAATTTTTATCCATAATAAAAATAATCATTAGTTGTAACAAACCTGAGTCAAATAAAAATCTCAGTCATCTTTAACAATTTCAGTCAGTTGAAAATGAAATATCGATTTTCTGACATTTTCACTGTTTTACATTTCACCTACCCATTTTTATCATAAAATCATCGAATTTCGCATTATCAACAATGCACAAAAAGTCTACTTATGTGCCCACCGAAAATTCCGTCGAAATCGGCAAACGTTGTTACGAGTTACGCACAATTAAAAATCATGAAAATCGCAATTTCTCACGACTTTCCACATCATTTTTTAACGTTAATTGTCACTCCATTCAATTATTTTAATTCGGCAGAAATTCGTTTAAACGCTGTCTAATAAACTGGTTGGCCTAACGCCTAAAAAGAAATCCAATTAATTTGGTCGAACTTCGAGAAAGTTATTCCGCTTTGAAAGCAGCGCGAACGTTTCAATGAGCGTCTGGTACACATGAAACGCTGACCCTGACTTCCGTTAGTATCTCATTAGAGCAACATTGAAAAAGACGCAAACGGGACGACGGTAACACGACCTCAAACAGGTATCGGCGGCATAGCATTATCCTTTGTGCCGTGGCCATTAAGAACGCATGAAAGGGATGCGTCGAGCTCGAAACTCGCAAAGTGGATATTTTCAAGTTTCTTATGCCCGTTCCTCGGTTGTTCTTAAAATCGTGGGATGGTTGTTTCCTCGAGCCAGCGAGTGGCCGGGCCTTCGGCGAAGAATGCGGCTTTGAGAGTAACTAAGGCCAGAACCAGCTTCGCGAAGATTGAATGAGCATTCGCTTAAAAGCGTTTTAAGCCACTGCTCTTCGACTCTCTGTCTCCGCGAGTCCTCCGATACAATTGCTTCGCCGCGGCGCGTCGCGGTTTGCTAGCGCAAGGTCGGAAGATATGAGAGGAGCTCGCCCCCTTTCCCCGAAGCAAACTCGCAGGAGCTAGCGGGTAATCTGATTTCTGATCGTTTCGTGCACTTCCCGCTGAACCGATGCCGATTGATTTTTCTACCCTTTTGCTGCGTGTTACGCTGCACGAGCAACGCGAGCCGCCGCCGCCTCGATTTCACAACAGATATTACGGTGTAAGGCAGAAGGTAATTTCAGAGAAGATACCTGGTTTCTTATCGGATTTCTGAAAAATTTAGTGTACACACTGGCTCTAGAATCTGATTTTACACTACAGTGTATCTCATAATTTGATACCAGTTTTTACGTATTTATAACAAAAGTGACTAAGCGAAGTTGCAAAACTGTGAAGACATTGAAAGATTTGAAGAATATTGTTACATTGTTTTCAACTTGTCGCAATGATTGAAAGAGGAAACATGTTTGCCTGTAACTTACGTTTCTTGCGACTAACTTATAATTTATTATTTACATTTTGCAGAATGATCCGCAATCTGCTCGTAGCTATAACATGACCGAACAATTTTCAGTTTTTATACGTAAGAGTTAATGTAGTGATGAGTGAAGCTTGTTTGAAATCGTATCGAGGAAGAATATATCGTTTTAGAAGAGCAGATTATGTTTATCATCTCACCTCCTTGCACTATGATTTTACTAACAAATTCCTGGACAAGGAAGAATATTTATATTTATTGCATGCCAACGTTTGCTTTAATGTTTAGATTGCGATAACAGAAGAACTTTATTTGGACTTAATTGAAGTAACATATTTAATAGATTGCATTGTTGTAGTGGTTAATTTGTCTACAATCTTAAATTACAGTTGCAGTCTCTTCTCATAAATGCATAACGTCTGCAGTCCAATTAATAACCCGTTATTGATGACAACACATTTTTTCTTATTCTTATAACACAAAATGTCTGTAAACGAAATTTGTATTATTGTTGTTTGAAGTGACAGAACAGTGTTAGTAAATCTCGCGGAGCTTCCTATTAATTTAGACGATATTCTAATAAAATTTCATTTCACTGTTCCAGCTGAATCATTCAGCAATCGATGTACATATTACAGCGGAGAAGTACTGGAGTTCTACACCCATTTCTTTAATAATGCACAGTGGTAGTAGCTTCATATCAAATGTCATCTAAAAATATTTTTCCTGGACAGCAATATCGCGAGCCTTCAGTCCTGGTGTGGAACCGAGCCCTGTCATTTCTATCGTTCTTTTATCAGACATTATTGAATAAACGTTTGGAACGCTTAAATTCGACAGTAGTGAAAGTTTAAAATTTCGATGATTTTGTTTGCATATTATTTGTGTCGATTAGTTAAAAATTATGCAGTTCACTGTATCATTGTTCACAGAGTAATGTAGTTTTGTGTAAAACATTTTGAGATATTTAACATTTCTGGCTCCTCTTTCGATAACGAAACTGAGGGCTTCTTTATCAAGAATACAATAAAATAATTGTACATGATTTGCTCCATAAACCATCTGATTTTAAATATTAATAAATAAATACAATGGTTGATCCTTTCAAGGATATATTAAAAGAAATATTGTCTTGAATAATTGTGGGCACAGTGATCGACTAAAGTGTTCGTACCTTTTAAAATGCAATAACTTTCTCAAACCTGGACTAGCAATAAGTGACTTGAATTCTGTTCAAATGTTAATGGGATTAGTTTACTATACAATGACTAAAATACTTTTTCTTTAATTTTGCTGTTACCTGGAGTGACAAGAAAGATAAAAAAACTCACATTTTTTAACTTCTTTATCTGAGCTCAGTCATTGTCTAATAGACTAATACCTTTAACGTTAAAAAATGTAATTTAGTCCAGTTTCAAAAGAGTTATCGAGTTTCGAAACGTGTATGAACATTTTTGTGGATCACTGTATATTCTGAGAAAACTTCAGGAAAGCAAATTAATTTCTTCGTACGGTTTCTTAAAACAATCTCCTGAATGGTGAGACATTGTTAAACAAGAAGATCAAATTAGTACGAATTCTACTTTAACATCTTGGTGTAAAAGAACAAAATGTAGGTCGAAAACGTGGGATAACCATTTCTTGTGTAAGACTTCGTTCTCGAGTGGCTCGCGAAATGTTTTCATGGCCAAACAAATTGAAAACGTGAAACAAAGTCCTTTGTTTCCTCGGCTTTGAAGGATTCAGTCGAGGTCAATATTTTAATTTCGAGTGCTGCTGTGAATGATCGAAGCACGAGCACTGCATTAAGATAATTAATTCGTCCGGTAATTGTTCAAAGAAGAGTTATTCATCGCGCTTGAGAAGGCACGCTCTAGCCATAATATATTATAATATGTAATAAACAGGGTATAATATGGAAGCATAGCGTGCAGACTGAGAACGAAATGGTATTTGCGGCGGCCCATTTCGCCCAATTTAACATCGCGAGCATCGTTCGTGCTCGCCGACTGAAATTTCAGACGAACCGACAACGTGAGATTCAGTTTCGAAAAAAAAAATATAATATTCTACTTTGTCAACATACACGCACGTTTCCATGCGGAGTATTTTCTATCCGAGGAAAAAGCAGTCGCAGGCCGTTTCGCTAACAAACGAAAGCAACTTTCAGTTCTGGAGAATGCAATTCCATGGAAAAGGGCAACTGCGAGCCGCTCAGTTGTCAAGCGATATGAATTTTTCCAAAATGTCACACTGTGATCTCTCTGCAAATTCTGGGACGTTTTAGTAAAACACTTTCAAGTGTATTTTACATGTTTGCAGAGGCCGGGATCCAACCTTTATTCTCCTATGCCATATTTCCTATAATGAAATGATAAAATTAATACTGAATCGATAATTATTCAATCAATTTATTTGATGAAAATTTATTGGACCTTAATAATGGTATAAACGTCCAAATTAAGATTGATGTAAACAAAATAATTACTCCTAAAATTTCGGATAACTCGTAATATTGTGTAAGCAAATAAAATATATCGTTCAGGACCAATATGCTCTGATGTAATTATTGGATTTAGTAAAATGAAATATTAAATGGATATCTTTTCATAATAATAACAATAAGAAACATTAATAAAATTATATATTTCCCAGAAATGTTTGTAATAATAAAATGAGGATTAAATGATGTTAAATAATACTTATTACTTGTTTCTAATGGTTTACTAGAGCCTGTTGTGTGTCAAAAAGATTCGTGAATAATTATTGATAGATGTTACGCGTTGCAAATCGAAAATACCGAACTTACAAAATGTCAACCAGACAACATATTAGCCTAAATCTTTTTATTGTATAATCGTAGTTCAAAGTCAAATCGTTAATTTTGACCCTGTACAAATTAAGCTGCTCGAGAGATGTTAATGAAATCGCGTATTTACAATTATTTTGCCACGTGCTTGTAAAATCAGTGTATAAAAAATACCGAATCATACGAGACTCCAGGAACATGGCGTATCTTAAAAATGACTGAAGATAAAAAAGGTATGATGTGATAAAGTTACATGGTATGATACGGTACATGTTCTCATTTAATATTAACGTACTCTCGCATTGATGCGTCTGCATAAAAAGGGTGCTGTATTTTTTAAGGGATCGTATACCGCAATAATAGGCATAATTTTTCATTGTTCGAGAACGAGAGAGAGCCTAAACAATAGCGTATGTACTTGGATTTCATGAGCGAACTCGGAATATTTATACGTTTATGGGATTTGCAAAGTAGAATGTAAGGAAACGTTTGTACCATAAAAAATAAATAGTATCTTCACTTTATTGCCACAGTAAAGAAGCTTCCATTGATAAAACAAAGTTTCCCTTGTTCCGCATTTTCTCGGAGAGATTTTCATAGATATTAATAAACGTGAAAGACAAAAGTTCCTTGATGTAATTTACAAAGCAGAGGCTTGAAAGTTTATTCCCTCCTCCACAATGGCTTGAACTTGTTAGTGTCGAAATGAAAACGTCGTCTGAGAATGTTTATAGAAATTTCATGAAAACGCAGTTAATGGTGCCTTCTAAAATAATCCGAACGGTCTCGTGAAAAGCGACACGAAACTGTTCCCAAATCTATTCTACTATCGAAAATCTGTTATCGGTTTTAACAGTATGAAAATCCACGATGTAATGATTAAACAGACATTCCAACCGTTCTCAATTATTTCACCGTACCGATACCGTGAACATAATATTAAAATAACTTTCAAATCGTTTCAGCGCGCATATAATATACGAGCATTTTATGGGGAATAAAAGAAGGCTGTATCGATAAGAGCACTTAAAGGTATGAAATTTTTTTCTGAAAAAAAATAAAAAGCCACTGTTTCGTGTTTCAGTTCCGCCGAGGCCCGGGTCTATGGAAGCGAGAGATATAGGGCTATGCAATCTCCAATACCATTTAATTTTGATTTACGACGTTTTTTTCTGTGCCCGGACATTCGGAGATGAAACGTGTCCCAGGTGTGCTGTCCCGTGCACGAAGAATTTCTATTCTTCCGCATTTATAGAAAACTTCATGCGCTGGCAAGTCGATTATCAGAATAGCTTCTAACCGAGACGCTATCGAGATTACAATTATCCAAAGCACCGATTACAATCGTCCAATAAGTATTTGAATATCCACCGTTCAATTAGCTTAGCGATTTTTTAGCATTCACTACTAATTGGTGAATACAGTAAATCGTCCCTTATTTTTCTTCAGCTTGCAAATAAAAATAGACAATTTGAGAAGAGGAGATACAATTATTCCAAAATGTCTATTTTTGTTTTTCAAGCTGAGGGAAAATTGGGGAGAAGTTACCGTATCTCGAACGTTTTAATTTGGAAAAACAGTTTAAGTTAAACATTAAATGTACTGTTTCACTTTCCAAGTGAAACATGGTAACTGAAATGAGATGAAGCTTTACAATCATTTTTAAGGGTAATTTGTTAGAAAACTATTTAAATATCGTTGTATTCATAAGACCGTGTATTTTAAGTATTTTTAAGAAAAATATAACATTTTAAAACAATTTTAAAGAATTTCAGAATATTGTCGAATTACTTTCGACTCACAAAAATCATTGACGAGAGAAAAAAACGTAGCTCCTGTGCCATGCAATTAATGCAGGCAATTTCTATTTTGCATAAAAATTTGCATTCTACTTATAAATGTAAAGTACGCGAATTTTCCGTAACTGTATTAAATTCAAATAAATTGCGTAAAAAGAAAATTGAAATTTTTAATAAAGAGTGTAAAATGATGCAAAAGCGATTGCTGTCGAAAATGGTGGAATTTCAGTGGAAGTATCAGGTACATGAACTGGACATAAATTCGTTCTTTAATGCCTTCGATACAAAGAAACTTTGCTAAAGGTTTCACTAGATAAATTAAATATTTCTATTCCACAGAAAATTACCTAATGATAAACAATGTTTAATACGATACGAACTAATGTGATAAAAATCGTTCTCTGGAGTTAGAAAAAATACAAACTACGTTAAACTGTTTATAATTCTAATGAACCGGTATTTTTGCGAAGTGCGCTGTAATACCGCGATATCGATTTCAATGTTAAAATATTTTCAGCAACGACACGAGAGCAGAAATTACGTTCCTTTTCACAGATCGCCGATCGCGTGTCGAACATGCAAGAGCGATTATCACTGGGAAATTGTTTTATTTCGAGCGCGGTAATGGTACGCTAGCAGGTCTGATTATTTTAGACCTTTCGAGCAATATAATCGCAACATTGACTCGACTGTACCTATTATCCGAACGACACCGTAATCACTGGAACTCTATTAGCCGGGGTAATCGACGCCCGGCTGCAATTACGAGGCTGGTTTTCCGTTTCTTCTGTCACGCGCGGTAAATCGTTCTCATAAGAATTCCAAACACCGAAACGGTGGCCAATAATCGATGCGCTAATGAACGGTGGAAAAATCACGCGCCGGGCAATTCCCGTTGATCGGAATCTATGGGCTATTAAGATCGTTTCAGTGATCTCTGTTCGGTTGCGGTGCACCGAATGGCGCCGCCGCGGAAACCACGTTCATCGTGGCCTGTGTTTATAAGCCTGATGGAACTTCTAATGCATTTAGAAGAGCTTTTATGCGGTCGCCTCTGAGTGCAGCCGGCGTGGACACCTACAAAAGCGACGAGCCGCGCGACGGGGCCGTACGTATGCCCCGCGAAATTATTTATCTTCGTCGGAATGCGAGTATGCTAATTTATGGATAGTCGGCGCACCCTCCCGCGCCACTGCTCCTCCCGTCCCATACCGCATATGCAGAACTCTGCGGCCGCTTTATGGTGGTCATATCGCTTTTTTATTTGCACGACCGGTAGTTTTGTTGTACGCCTCACGGTAATCCCTTATGGTACGCAAATAACGTTAATTCTGTCGCGGTGGAAAATGTTGTGTGTGACACGTTTTAAAACATATGGTAACCTTTTTTATTTTCGTTCTGCTCGGTTTTCGAGGAGTTTTAGTGGTCGCATTAGTTTTAGTATTTTATTTTGTCGGGCGTGGTGTTCTCTTATGGCTTGCAAACGTAACGTTAAGAGGAAAATATTATGGCACTGAATGATTTTCATATTATGATTCGCGAAATGGTGCCTTTCACCATTTGAATGTTTTTGAATTATTATTGAAACAGTTTGGATACCAGATACGTATTTATTTTGGGGTCGAATAATATAAGTATATTTTTTGTGCTTCGACCGTGGAAAGTATAAAAATGCTTCTCACAGAAAACGATGTTATACGATAAAAAGAAGAAAAGCAGATAGAAGATCAAAGAAAGAAAAATACATAAAAGATCGAAGGAATAAAGATATAATGCTGATGTTGTCGATAAATGTACCTTGCAATGTGCTATACATAAAATCTATATTACATATCGATTGGAAAAGAAAGGAACAAATATCTCGTTAAAAATTATCATATAAAATTCGTTCTCTCTCTCCTCTCTAAATGTCGATTAGAAAAATAGCTAAAAAAAAGACGAACGATCGATACATATCGCGTAGAATGAATGAGGATACAACGCGAAACGCTGCTTCTAATTTTCGCCGTACCACAAGTCAATAACGCAATTACAATTGTTGCAAGCTTTAAAACTGGAAATGCGCAATTCTGCGAAGAAGTATAGTTTCTAACAGCCCTTCTGGTGTAGGAAAAGTGTAAATCAAAGAGCACAAATGCTTTTACAACCGTCTTGGGGAGGCAATGCATACAGCGATGCTCCTCCACATTCTCCATTCTGCTGCACGTTCGAATTCTCATGATGCGACGACGAGTGAAGAATGTAAAGCTGGGATTCTAACCCGGCGACTAAACGGGGATTGAAAACAAGTTATGATAACTGTTTCGATATTTGAAACAGAAAAAACCGTGTAGCTGTTACGAAGTTCACTGCTGATTTTATGCATTTATAACAAAAATGTCGATACAAGTTCAATACGAAACTATAAAGATATCAGTCAATAGACGAGTTTAAGGATGTTATTACATTATTTTCGACTTATTAAAATTATACAGCTCCTATATCTTGCAATTATTATCAGGTATATTATTTTTTGCTTATTTTGTTTACTGAGTTTGACAAGGACCTCTTGAGCCCCTGGTCGTAGCTAACATAAATAAATAGATAATAATCACGTTGAAATGAGCTCTTTTGAATAAAATTATTACATGTATTTTAGAGTAATAATAACAATAATCACGGTGTTGACGAGAACAACAACAATAATGATAATAATTACAGTAACAACAACGATAGCAATATTTTTCAAAATTAAGAGGCACCGCTAAAAATGCAGAATTGCAAATTTGTTTACATTAAAAAAGACCGTTAAAAGTGTAACTGTTGTATGAATTACAAGACTCGATTTCATATTCATAAAATGCAATAAATCATATAAAATGGAAGTACTGTAGGTAGGAAAAACTATTTTGAATTTAGAGTTAAAATGGCTTCGAGTACAAAGGGCCAAAGATCAAAGTCGTTTGTTCGTAGTATCATAATATCATCTACAGTGTCATTATCAAAGCGCGATCGTTGATCGCTTAATGAATGAGGCATCCTTTGCCTATTATTGCCTTATAAAACAAGGCAATCTCGTTCCTTCAAACGCACACAACATTCATCTTTTTCCTAAAGTATAAATCTCCGTACATCGATAATAAGCTAACTGCCAATTATTGTCAGTTATTATTTCAATATTGTATATTTTCAAATTAGTAAGTGCAAATAAACTAATATCGGAACATGACACAAACGACAACAACAACAACAACAACACAACAAACTTGATGGGTTAATAGAGGATTACATGAATTTTTAAATAATTACATTAACGTATTATATTAATGATGATTGGTTATAAGTTGCGTGGAATTAGAATCGATTCGTAGATAAATTAAACTGATCAGCACAAAGTTATAGCATTTTTATGTAAATGCATATTTCTGTAGGAAATAGATGAAATTATGGCACTTGGACAGAAATTTGTTTTGTCACTAGAAGATTCCAAAAATATATTTTTTATTTTGCATATTTTGCATATGTTCTGCATTTATTGTTCTTTATTTTAACAACATATGCGCAAATATAATACATATTCTATGCATGTGTAATACCATATCTATTGTATATATTTTATACATGAATCTGTTTAACATGTGTTACATATGCATATAACGTATTATTGATAAACATCGGTGATCCAAGATCACAGACATTTTCAAGGTATTCTTGAGAGACGCAAACAATATTGATGGTTGAAAATGAGTTATCGGAAGAAATATAAATTATAACGTGATATTAAATGTAGCTGACATTTCAGAAGCTGCAGCTGTTGAAAGACCAAAGAAGCTTAACGCTACTGGCACAAATTAAAATATGACGCTATTACATTTTGCGGTATCGAATTATCTCTCTCGGCGTACAAATTAATATTTATCGATAACCTTGAAAAACCATGGCAATTTATTGTAATTCTAATTATAGAAAGTTAAAATGACAATATAAATTATATCACGTTTCGTTTGTATTCTGCATATTTTTCTGCATATCCTGCACATTTTTCTGCATGTCCAGAATATTTCGTGCACATTTACTTAAATCTTCCTCGCGTATTTGTTGCACATTCTGACATATTTACTTGCACAAACATGCACAGACCAGTTACAAAGAACCGAAACTGATTGCGATGCCCCCAGTTTCAGAGTATTTCCGCGATTATAACTCGCCCTCACCGGGTTACAGGGGTCGCGAGAACCGAGTCTGATACGTGTTCCGTTTCTGACCTCCGAAGAAAGGAGAAATCGATTGTCACGTAGCCACAGAGCTTGCATATTAAAATACGGTTAGAGCGAGAAGCTCGTTCTCACGTTAAACGCGGCCAATTAACAAAAAGGGCATTTCCATCGAAAGGATGACCCGGTTCTGCCTTTTCGACTGTCCTCCCCTCGTCTTCTGGCCGTCTTTCACCTTTAATCCTTTTCACTTCTGGCTGCTGCCCCTCCTTGCTCTCGCGGATCTCCTTCCCTTTTCTCTCGGCCTCGCCCCATCTCTCCGTGGCCTCTCTTCGACGTGAATTTCTATGAGATATACTCAAGGCGGGTCGGTAAGGCTTGGCCCCCTTTGAAATCCTTTTGAAGTGCAAGGAAAACTACACGGACGATCCCTTTTATCTTAACGGCCCCCAAACTTACGAAAATGGCTGAACCCTGACGTATTAATATTTCGAAATCGTTCGAGGGTAAGGTCGCTCGCTTTATGCTCGTACCCCCTTTCTCAAGGCTCGACAGTTGTTTACGCAGAAACGCGACAAATAACTGCGATTTGAAGACGTTTTTCACTCGATGGCACCAAGAGCACGCGTTTGTCGCGAGCCTTTTCAACGGGGGAGCACGGGTTGCAACGAACAAAGACGTTGCGAGCTGTTTTCTCTCTTAGGCTGCATTCAAGGCGTCGACGCCAGTCTCGTTTTAACCGGAACACTTGGCCGGCAATTATCAGCCGGACTCGCGGTGAATATTTTGCACACGATTTCTAACGTATGGACCTGACTTCGTGACGTTTAACCTTTAGCACGCGAGCGGTGTCTCTGACTCGCCGCTTAACGTTGTTGTATTACGTTGCGAAATAACTTTAACATCATCGAATTTGTTTGTATTTGGAGAAACTGTTAAAATTGTAACTGCAAGACACGAAATTCAATTTCGTACGAATAAAATGCACTTAAATCGCACGAAATGGAAATACTGCAAGTATTTTTTTGGGGAAAAGGAGATACGATTATTCGAGCCTTGCGTCTCGTTTTTATAGTTGTTGACAATCGGTAACTATGAAATCGCGAACCGCAAGTCTCGAATAATCGTACGATTTTCTCAATTCTTCCCAAACTGTCCATTTTTGTGCGCAATCTGAGCGCGAATTAGGGAGAAATTACTGTACAATTAAAGTTGCAGGACTTATGTATGCTATCGAAATAATTTAGATTTATCGATATTACCGATGAAAATTGTTGTATCTATTAGTAATGATAACTGTAATTATTACATATGTCGTTCAAAAGAACCAGCTTGTTCCACTTTGAAGTCATTAGACGATTTTAAGAACATTGTTACGTTATATTTTCGATTTATTTAAATGATTAAAGGAAGAAACACATTTTTATTCGATTTGTGTTTCTTATGATTGGTCTTTGAATATTTCAATGTTGAATAAAGATCTACAGGTCAGTTAATAATTTTTTTTAAAGCTGGAATAAAATTCTATTCTCCTGTTGTCGATGCTTCACCATTGGAGAAAATATAGCCACACAGTACGCACAAATTTTATTATTCCTGTATTGAATTCTAAACGACACAGAAGTTCTCATCACTGTAGTTTAAATAATCTTTTGAACGGTAGACTTTTGACCAGTCGGAGAATTCAACAAGGAGTAGAAAGAGGAGTAGAAAGACACAATCGACAAGAAGCCTCTTTTAGAAAATGCTGTGCAAGTAAGGGAATTCAATTTATTTACAACGTAGTCCTCGAATTTATAGCTATTTCGATTGGTATGTACGTAGTAGAGGCTTTATCCTGTCAAACTACCAATAAATTCTTTATCTTGATCCGGGATCTTGTCAAGTTCCAGCTAAAGCGAGCCTATGTAGGTCATGGTCAGTATCCCAGTATTGAAATAAGACATCGGGAATAGATAAAGTAAATATAGGGTAAACGGAATATACAGCAAGTTAAGTAAATGTAATACAGGCTGAAATAGAATCATTGAAATAAATAAAACAAGATGGATCAATTAAATAGAATAAAGTAGAACTGGAATAAGCCAATAGTATAATATAATTTTGGCTTATTAAAGTATAATGAATCAATAAAAGAAAGTACAATAAGCCAATGGAATAAAGCGTAATAAGTTAATAAAATAAAATATAATGAGTCAACTAACTAAAGCAAACGAAGTAACTACAAGAAGTATTAGAAAGATGAAAATGAAGAGAAATAAGCAAATGAATAAATAAATAAATCAAAGAAATTTTTATGTTAGGATTGGGATAATAATTTCAAGATACCAGTGACTCTATATGTACTCATAAAAGTGACTAAATAAATTATTATCAATTATTAAGTGCACTAGAATACAAATACAAATACTGGAGCAATAGTTAGCAAAATTTCAACACATTCATTTCTACCGGTATTGACGTGCAAATTCATTTATTTTGTAATTTATATCCGTCTCATATACAGCTTTAAAATACGCAAGGAGAGTGCTTTTTAAAAAAATATAAAATTATTCCTGTCTTTTTACAAAAAGCTCATACATTAAATATTTTCGTTAGGTCGGTACGAATGTAATTACATCGAAATGTATGAACGTAATTACATCGAAATGTACGAACGTAACTAAACCGAAATGTATGAACGTAACTACGTCTGTCAGTATGAATGTAATTACATCGAAACGTATGAACGTAATTACATCGAAATGAATGAATGTAATTGCATCGGGATGAAGAAGAGGTATGTAACAGATCTAAATACATCCGAATGTTTTCACTTTCAAGATATTGTCGCCTGAAGTTCTAATCTCTAATTCCTCGTTCAATTAGCAACGTTTTAAATTGCGTTATATTTTTGAGCCTACCGAATTTGCATTCGTGATTTTGTTTCTGACAAATATGTAAATCCAATATGTGACTGATGACATTTTCAGCGAGCATATAGATTACAGTGACCTAAAAACTGTATTGTTCGAATTTTCGTTACATGCTCGGATGAAAACATCGAAAAACCAGATTCACCCAATTGATAATTCAAGAAAAAATTTATTTTGCACATTATATAGCAATTCTAGTCCTTTCAACGTCTAAAAAATATTTAACTCGTTGGTCCAATTTGAACAAAGTTATTAGGTGTTTATTAGGTTATTAAAATTGCTTAAGTTGCTTATTAAATATTTGTTCACGATTGTATGCATTTTTCTTCGAAGCAATTCTAATAATATAATAAATAATATAATAATATAATATTATATGATATAATTTATAATAATCAATTTCCTATTGTCAAAAATGCATAAAAATCTGCAATCTAGTCACAATTATACGAGTATGATCGCTTTCGAGTGATTAAATTCCAGAGTGCATTCATGCGTCAAAGCGAATCTAACGCGGCAATAGAAAAATGCATGCTTGAGCGTTGCAGGGAACGCCCGAATGGCTGAAACACAACAAAAGGAAGAAACAGAGTGTATATTATATATATATATATATATATATAGGAGGGTTTTACCTGCAGAAGATGCAAATCCATTCCAGAGTGCGGTGCAGCGACAGGAAATAATGCAACGCCATGGTCGATTGTGAGTGGCTGCACCGGTTTGTAGGAATCGAGATCGAGGTGATAGTCGTTCTCGTCGCATTCTTCGACCATGTAGGTTTGCTCGATTGCGGTCGTATGAATGCTCAGGGTGCGATGGAGTGAACTGGTCGTCGCATCCTTGCCGCGCGCGTGTCGATGCTAAACAGAAATGCAGCCGGTCCTCATGAATATTTAGAAACCTTTCGGCGATGCTGTATATTAATTTCGCATTTCTATTTCAAGACCGTGAACGAGGAAACTCGCGGAACACCCCGCGATCTCTATTAACGGATTACGCATCTTTGGCATTTCTGCGCGCCCGTCGCAAATGCAACAGAACCGACTGCAGCAAAGGATCAACTTTAATCCTGTTATTCTGTTTACGTAACTGCTACATTGTTGCAAGTGATGCACGCCGCGCTCAGAAAACGTGACCATAGATCACAAGATCTTCTGCAGCTTGCAGAACACGGAATTTAATCTCCGACGCGATTGCATTTTATTTTTTCATCACTAGCGAAGCAAATTTAATTTTGATTAATTATTGTCGCTACGGATTATTGCGCAGACAATTTTATACTAAGTTTTACAGCCGCGATAAGAAGAGAAGATGAATATTGTAACTTTTTAACATGTTCGCTACCAGAGCGTCACACGCGCCCGACTCCCATGATTTTGTATTTCACGCGAAGAACGTCAAATGAACGTTGTGAATATAATTATTGAAAATTATGACACGTAGCATGATATTTAGAGAATTTATAGCTTTTATTTGGCGACATTTTTATCATAGTTTATAAGAGGATATTGGGTTGTTGCAAAATTAATTTCGGCATTTCTGTAAATTATCTATTTGGAAAATTGAAATTACATTTGCAATAACCCAATAACATAGTAAATACAATAAATAAATATAACTAGATACACGATGGTGCATTTGTAGCATATTCAGATCTCCTAAAGTGCAAGAAAATGTATAATCCAACAAGAACTAATTGCAGTTTTACTTTCTTTTTACAACGAGCAATCTTTTAGTCGACAAAGGGAATTTTTCTATAATTGTGATTTTCACAAAATAACGCATGAGTACTCGCAATCTAATTAGAACCGACGAAAATCTACAGGTAGCAACCTGATCCATTAACAAAGATCATTAGTAAACGAAATGAATTTCATGTATTCTACTTTTAGTGATCCCGTGTGCGCACTGATTGGCAAACAGCTGAGAAACGTATGGAACTCGTCCAAAAACCCAGGACTCATGCTAGAGGCTCTGGTCTCGCTAAGTGGATCTTGGTATGCGAGTTAGGTATCCTTTGCAGATCACATGTCCGAGTGTGAACAACACGTTAGGCACGACTTCCACGACTATATTACGCTGGTGCGTCTGCATGTTTGTCAAACGTAGCAGCGTAGTGGAGCGAGAATGGAGCGAGGAGACTAGAGATAGAGCCGCGGGCTATTCCAACGATGTGGTGGCAATAGCTCTTTAGCTGCCTTGACAGCTCCAACTACTTCTGTCGCTAGACAATGGTCCTCGGCCATTGTCGAGTACCTAGCAGCGGGCTTAGACGTAAGACATTCGCCGGTGAGTAGATAAGAAGAGGTTCGTTTGCGAGTTTTGCTACGCGGATCAGTCTGGCCAACAAATTTTCACTTTTCGTCGCGTCGTGCCCGTTTTCTTTTACTGCTCAGTGATCCTCGAAACGACTTTTCTGTAGCCAGAATTCGAGTTTTCATTGGACCTCCACGAAACTTGGTAGTCGAGGGTCGTCGAAGACTCGACTGTGGATTTATGTGCAAAGTGTACATTTCCTAAGTTCGTCGTCTGAAAAACGTGTATTCCCATTTTAATAAGTCAGATATCTTGAAAATAGAATATCTAATTATTAGTTAGTTGAGTTGTAATTAATATTTCATAGCTTTGTATTTCTCGTATCTTATTTTTGTGACGAGTACATAGAATCCACAGTATACTAATAATGAATCTAACGCCACGAGTTCAGGATCATATAGATTCAACGCACTGTAATTGCTATACTTATACTAAGAAATGTGTGACAGAGAGTATACATAAACTGTATGCAAAAAATAACTATGTAGCAAGATGTACTTCATACATAACAGAATATTATTATACATATAGAGTTTTATACTCGGCAACATGTGACACCAAACAGAATGTATCAAAGTGTATCAATGTAATTTCTCTGTATCATACAGTTATATAGTAATGTATTTATATAGTTATATATTTATATAGTTACGTATTCACATAGTTATATAACTACGTATTTATGTATTCACATAGTTATACAGTTACGTAGTTATGCGCGGTATTTACATAGCTATAGAGTTACACAGTTATGTATTTATATAGTTACATAGATACATAGTCATCTATTACACAGTTAATAGCTACATAGTTGTGTATTTACATATTTACATAGCTAGATAATTATGCATTCATATAGTTATATAATTACATAGTTATGTATTCACATAGTTACATAGTTACAGCTAGTTGTGTATCCACATATTTATATAGCCACTTAGCTATGTATTCATATAGTTATATAGCCATATAGTTATGTATTAGCATAGTTACATAGTTACATAGTTGTGTATTCGCACAGTTATGCATCCACATAGTTACATAGCTACATACACTGTTATATAGCTATATAGTTGTGTATTCACAAAGTTACATAGTCAGATAATTTTGCATTCACATAGTTATATAGCCACTTAGTTATGTATTCGTTATATAGCCACATAGTTATTTATTCAAATAGTTACATAACTACATAGTTATGTATTCATATAGTTGTACATTTACATAGTTACGTACTCACTTAGTTGTGTACACACATAGTTATTTAGTTACGAATCACGTTGCAAGTACTAACGTTCACTGTATCATTTTGAGAATCCTGCGATTCTAGATCACTTTTGAGAATGAACGGAGGCTACTCGAAAGCCCCATGTGTTCGCTGTACAAGGAAATAGCAATACAAGTGTTTTAACACTTTAACGGGCGTTATCCCGTATACGTGACTTAGCTCCTCTATTCAGTGGTTATCAGTCGCTGTCACGTGTGCGTGATTTTAATCTTTCGTACATTATGCCATCGTCCACTAAACTTATCTAGCGTTTGTTTAAGTTCAGGTCTTTGCCCGTATATTCATGAGGGTATCTAGGTTTATATATGATATCCAGCGACGCATAGTCCCGCCGGCATGTAGATAGTAAACGAAAAATTAGCTACAGTATGCGCACAACAATGCAACTTTATCAAGATAAAATGTCACAACTTCTTAAATAAAAATGGAAGAGCTTGACTTATCGCATAATACTTAGTATAATACGAGTAGTCTTTTACGTTTAATAATACGAAAAATCTTTTTGTGTACTCCCCTTTAAAAATCAATGGCTGGATAACACTTGGGACAACAATATTATATTTTGGTCTTTGCATTATGTAGTGGTTAAAATAATATAAATGCAATATACATAGAAGTTCTCTTCGTGCTTCACTTTTAATATTTTGTCAGTGATTGACAATATATATAATAAATCATCATTATGGTAAATTTTTAAAGTTAACACTTAAAACAATCGTATCAAATGTTGATCTTAGCATATAATATAATGCTTAGAATAATATAAATATAATAATTAAATTCACTTTGTTTTTTCTTATTTAAGATTTTAACAATGATTGATAATGTGTAAATTATTCATAGCTAAATTTAGAGTTAACACTTAAAACTATGACGTTAGATTTTGATTTTTTAGAATATTACCGTAATGTTTATAAATTGGTATTCATAGTAAAAGAAGCTTTACTCGCAATTAGTTGCAGCGCAACGAGAAATTTGTTAAAAGCAGGATACTCATTTTGCACCGCGAACATTACTTTATTCGAAACAGTGGTCCACTGAGAAATGGTTTTCAAGCGTAGCAACACAAAGGAAGCTGAGATCAGTCACAAGATTGTCATCGTTTCTTTTATTATTCAATTTCAAAGGATTCGTTTCAAACCATTCGTTCACGTTTATTCAGTTGTTTCTTAGGAAAATATTCATAATGCGAGATGAGAATAACAGAGAGATTGATTTTACCTTATGGAACTCGGCAATCTTCTCGAGGACAGACTTTGCATCGCGAACGGGAGTATCCTTCTCTGGCTTGTCCAAGGAGCTGTTCCTAGATATACATTCCGTTGGCGATTCCGCGATGGTTTCGATTCTCGCAATGTGTCTCGCGGTCGGCACGTTTTCGGGGTCCTTGATCCGCGACAGCTCGCGGATGTCCTTACTGTCATCCCGAGGCTGCAACAAAATTATTTTCGAAATTATTCGTACTTCGCTGAAAATGTCCATTGTTTAATCAGAATATACGTCATCATATTATAATATTCAACAGGTGAATATGAGTCTGAAATATCAAGAATATAATACTCCATATTTTATTTTGTTTTTATAGTGTTCCTTGACACAATTTTGGAAGACTAAGTCTAAATATAAATGAAAATGAAAATTGTACTTAATAGAGATGCTCAAATTGATTATTGGATTAACCTAGTGTAGAACTCAAACTTTTCATTTTTGAAACACGTAAATGACTTCAAGGATAAAAATTATAATGCTCACTGTATCATTGTTTACAATATAGTGTATTTTTGTGTAAAATATTATTTTGAAACGTTTAAGGCTTCTGACTCCTCCTTCCAATACAAGTAAGAGTACATTAATTTTACCAGAATCAAGAAAATAATCAGAACTGCTTTATTAAGAATACAATAAAATCATTCGTTTAAGATTCTATTAAGAAGAATACTATCTTGAAAAATGATATGTACATATTGAGAAAACTTGACGAAAAAATAAGATAAAATATTGTATACTAAAACCCGAATCTTTCTTGACGTAATTTAGAAAAACTATAAGTTTAAATATAAATGAAAATAAATATTACTGTGTACGTACTGAACGAAAATGCGGAAATTGAATACTTCATAACGAACATAAATTTTTGTCGTCACAATTTAGCAGAGATCATACTTAACTACTTACATACTTAACTTACACTTAAATCTTGGAGTCATAAGATCCTAACATTCTATTTCTATTTTATTAGTATTTTATTGGATTAAATTTGAGTTGAATTACAATTGTATTTAACGTTTTATAAACTTATATCAAATGTTTAATACACCAATTTATAAAAACCACAGAGACACGTACAAAAACCGAAGCGAAACATTGTATTTGGTCTAAATAAGTAGACATCGAGTAATCAATATGGACGGGCAAGAATTGAATCTATCCGCTTGAAATCAATGACGCGGACGAAAGGACACGGCTGATTAAGCGCCGAGGAAAATGTGAAAGCTGCTTCGATTTTTTTTTCCCGGGAACTCGATAACATTTCATCGCTGGTGCGATGGTTCATTCGCGTGATCCTTGGGGAGAATCTTTGCTTAGTCGTAGCCGGTTGAAAGCTCTTGGTGTTCTCGGGACCGTATTAATGTTAATACACGCTGTCGATTCCTTTCCAGGCAAATAGAATCTCTCGATTTGAGAACGTGAGCGAGGCAGGAAACGACCGTAGAAATAAAGGATTCGTTTCGATAGGGTACTTCTCTCTTTTTCCCATTTCACGGTATTCATTCCGTTGTACGTATTTTACCGATCCCCTTTTAAAGTTTCAAATTGCTTGACCCACAATCGATTTCTCTCTGTTGTTAATATTCCACGAGCGACGCGTACCGATCGCGATTTCATTTGAAACGCTCGTCCTCTTTTTCCATTGACGATCTCTCGCCGTATCTAATATTTTTATTGTACCCCGCTCAATGAGAGGATTTAATTCGCGGTTAAGGGAGTTCGTGGAAAATTCGTTCTCCGGCGGTACGGCTCCGTTTTAGCTTTTTTCGATCCTTTGCCAGATATTTCGCTATTTAAGAATTTGATAAACAATGTTTTTGACGCGCACGTGGTAAAAATTATTGTGTTTACGAATGATTTATCGAAGCAAATTTATCGTGCAAAATTAAACGCATTTTTCATAGTTGTTATGCTGTTGTTAATGAAGAGGCAGATAAAACGTAAAATAACGTAATTAGGAACAAAGCAAACTTTTATTTTGATGAAGGCATTGCATTTCACAGAACCTATGAGATTTTCACGGGTCTGTTGTGTTTATTCGCATCTATTTCATTCGGTATATTCGTCGTCGTTCGCATCCTTCAGATTGAATTTAGGCGAAAGAATTTCGATCGTCAAGATGTTATTTAAAAAGAAGGAAACTTTCGAATTTGTGAATGGTAGCGCGGTCATTGTTGGACTCGGAGCTTAGTCGTTTCTCGTGGCAAAACAATTGCGGACACGACTATACACGGCCCAGTAAATACCTTTTTGTTCGGTTCGCCAGTGCATTATTAAAGCTACCTGCAAAACCCGGCATTACGATTAAACAGAGGAGCTCGCGATGCTCAGGCACAGGCACAATAGACATCGAACGGTGAATATGATCGGGAACTAACTGGGCTAGAACTGGGACTGGTTGTACTGTTTCATGAATTGCATAAGCTATTTCAAGAGTCGACGAAACTGGCGACTAAGCTGTCTCGAACGTGGCTGGCTGCACGAGCTGCCTAACAAGGAAACTTCGGTAACCCAAAAAACTCGGAACTCTTTCGTAAGTTTTCGGGTTCCACGGCAACTTCCCCAAGAAGTATCCCTGGCAATTTTCTTCCGCCACTTTTTTTCGAGTCTTCAAGGTGAAAACAATGCTTAAAGCGGTTTCCCCTATACCCGCCCGTATACTTCGGCCTGGTATAATGATTACGATAACCGCGGCGGAATGGGAATTTACGGTGATCGCGATTTTCACCGGCGGTGGTTATGCTAATCTGCTGTGACCGCTGTGCGAAAATCTGGCGATGCGCGGATTGAAAATAGCGATTGTTTGACGAATTTCGGTGAGGCAAACGGGTTTATGATTCTAATCGAAGATATTCATTGCGAAATGTAAAAGAAGTTGTTCGCAAACTTCACGATTGAAGAATTTCGATGTATGGTTGCAAATAATAATTGCGATCAGGGATAGAAAATAAGTTAGTCGCAAAATTTTGGTGAAAAAAAATCATTGAGATAATCGTGTTTATTGTTCAAACGGAATCTTCATTTTTAAACGAAATTTATAAGAAATTATTCGCAAATTTTGTGATTAAAAAATTTCAATGTTTGGTTGTAAATCATAATTACAATCAGGAGCCAAAGATAATAGTTATTTTTCAATCGTGTTTATTGTTTAAAGTTTTTAATTGTGAAATGTAAAAGAGATTTATTCCAAGAACCACGTTTTTAAAAGATTTAAATTATTGCTTGCACATTTGGTTACACATTTTTAATAAAAATGAGAGACAAACATACAAAAGTGTGAAGACATTAGATGAACTTAAAGATCTTTTTACATTGTATTCTAACTATAACAATAATTAGAACAGTAGATTACGATCAACATTGACAATTTTATTTTTACATAAAGATCGCAGTTTATACACAAACATTACGCGCTCAGAGTCTAAAAATAACAGCTACGTGACAAATGTTTCCGAAAAAATCAGTAAGAAAAACATGTTCATATGAAATTAATTCCAATCATCGCAGCGATCTAGTTATCTGAATTAATCATATGAAATTATTCTGTGACAATGGAAATAAATGTTTTTCCAAAAGAACAAATTTGTTTATGCAGCTTCGTCAATAACTTCAATAACACGAGAGCAATATAATTCTGCGCTGCTTTTGATTAAAATCGAAATTACTATTCCACTAACGCAATGAATTACGAATTATGTAACGTGTGCACGCGAACGCCCGCGATTCATTTATTATATGGAATTAATTCGAAGGGATTATTGCATTGCGCAACGTTGACGCCGAAGTTGTCGTACGAAGAAATATAATTTATCGGCGATGTTTTAACTATGGCTGAAATTCGAAGCTGTTAGCGGAACTATGGGACGCACTTTGCACCTGTGGAATTACCCCTAAATCCTTTAGATTTACAACCTTCGTCTGGTATGTTTTCGAGTTGACAAAGCACTTTGTCGAAGGCATTAAGGTCATTGAAACTGAGAATCCCTCTTGTTGGGATTGGTCGCTGTCACGATAAATTTTATGTTTACGACGGGACAGAGGGTGTGCGAGGTATCTTACAATTAATAGTGCGATAGAGGACGCGATTCATCGTGGAAAATTAAATTGGGGAACAAACTGGAACGGCTTTACACCGAGCCTCGTTTTATAAACGTTTTCTAATCCTCGAACAAAGAAAAAGATTAAATAATTCAGAGCTTACGGAACAATTTTGGAGAATGTTATAAAATATGTAAAATCGTTCAGACTTATCGAACACGATTACTATGTTTTAGAAAATTCATTAAGTAATTCGCTGATGTCGCTGCGATTTTATTAATTTTTTAACGAAACTTAGAATTTGGAAAAAGATGTCTACAACTGAATATGTAGTATATTAGTAGTATATTATCATCGTTATTTTGTATTATTTATTTATTTACCACATAGCAAATTAATAATATCGTGACTTACAAAATGGAGCATTGTTAATCTTCCATATACAAAATTTATTATATGCAATAACATAATTATAATAGGAAACCGTACATAGTTAAGTAGGTTTATAAAATAAATTAAAATAGAACAGCATAATATAAAATAACATAATTAGAATAGGAAAATCTATATACGTAAACGTGTTTCTAAAATAAATCAAATTCGAATGGAATAAGATAAAACTACATGACTATAATAAGAAAATGTACATACTTAAGTATGTTTGCGAAAAGAAAGATAAAATAGAATGGAATAGAAAATGAAATTGCATCAATGCAACAACAACAAAATGTACATACTCAAATGAATGAAGAATTATTCAAGAATATTTGCTACAACATTGTTAAAAAATTAGACATTCAATTTAACACTGAAATTTACAGCGCACCAATTTAAGTTAACAATAAACTAACATGTTAGTCTATTAGCATCTCGTACTAAAAAATTTGAAATAAACTGCAATGTTTTACTAAATTCTATGCAGTCTAAAATAAGGGGAGAAAATGTCTGTCGTTCTCTACAAAATTTATCTGGTAAAATTATGACGGTAACGGTAATTTTTCTACCGAATGGAGTAACAATAGAGAAACGTTCTATTTCTCCACGTCGAAGACGCATGGAATCTCTTAAGGATAGAATCGAACAAGGGAGCATAATTTCCGTGCCGGCAGCGGGCATGACGTAACACAGATTTATTTCGGTTCACACGGCCACGATAAAATTACGAAACTGGCGAATGGTCTAATTAGGCGATGTCCAACGGTCGGAAGATAACGGTGGCGAAGCTCGGAGTTCGCTCCTCCGGGAACGTCGCCGCTGTTTTGCAGTGGATGGAGACTTTATCGCGTGCTTACTAATATTCGGCTTGATTACTTTACGCGGCTACGCTTCGCCGGTGACACGTAACAAAATCATTCCCTCGCAAAATAACCGATGCGCTTTGCTCGTCGCACGTGGCGCATATGCAGAACGTCAGACCGTTGCATTCGTGTTTACGCGTTATGCAACTTACAGCATCGCGGAGAGCCGTGTACGCGTTTAACACGAGGAAAAGTTTATTTATTTGTCGAACTCGTTCGCAGCTGTGAATTCGTGCTCCTGGATTCGCTTGTCTAAAGTGGATTGCCGCAATTAACACGCTCGCTGCCACCGTTTGCCTTGGTAATAGCCTCCACGGTTGACATGTTTTATTAATTGCCAACCGCTCGTTTTACTGGCTATTGAAAATACTATCTGGCTGAGTTATTAATTCTATTATCGCCTCGAATGGCGTGTCGCATTTTGTTTTGAATTCGTCGTGCGAAAACATTGATTCTTCGATTAATAAAAATATTGCTAGGATAGTTTGAACGATCAATAATAATAAAAAAAGAATCGATTAGATTCGTCAATTGAATTCGGAAGTAAACATTTATTGGTATAGCATGCTTTCGTGAAATCAAATTTCATCGAAGTTAAATGCCAGATCGAAAACATCACTTTTGAAAATAATTTCTCATGTGACAATATCAATTTGTCACATAATAAGATATTTTTACAATAATTTAAATCTTCCATAATAAGATAAAAAAAGGTTCAATTTGATTCGTTAGTTAGTTTCAGAAATATTCATTAGAGTAGTATGTTTTCATGGAAACAGATTTTGTCGAAGTTAAATGTCAAATTAAAATCATTTTCTTTATAATTTGTCATATAACAACATTAATTTATCAATTAATAAAATATTTTTACGACAATTTGAGTGTTCTACAATGAGACAAAAACGATTCAATTCGACTCGACAATTAATTTAGGAAACAAAGATTAATAATTCTAAAATAAGGATAAAACTTTGAAATTCGAAAGATTGAATTTTAACTCGGAAATAAAAAACCAAGAAAAAAAATGACTCGAATCTCCTTTAGCTTCGCTGGTACGATGTCAAGTTTCATTTCGAACAAAATCACTGGTATCGACGGCGAAATATGATCACTTTGGTGTGACCTAAAATCTATAAATATAACGCAGGCAGCGAATGGCTTAATCAATGTTAATGCATATAGGGCTGAACGATACAAAATTTGATCGTCAATATGTTAGATGAGGATATTCAATTAAATAGGTCATGTAACTACACTCGAAAACGAGGTGATATTACATTAATTTATCTGGAATGAAAACAATTTATTAGTTAATGTCTTCACCTCTCAACAGTTGATCATAATATTCAAATATTAACGCTTTGCACTCGAATGTCCCCTCTCAGTGGACATAGCAAATTTGCTGATAATTATGGTAACTTTTGTTTCATAATATCTGTATCGATACAATCTTTTATCAAATTTTATTTAAACAGTCTAATTATTTTCAACGTTCTTTCATTTTCCAATTTCTTTACAGCTGATAATTATAGTACTTTCAGAATTAATAATTTTCGCTTCATAAAATTTCTATCAATACAATCTTTCATTATTTCCAACAATTTATCATGTTACATATTTTTGAATCCCTCGCACTATGATTTGAAAAATGTTTACTTATCGTATTCCAATCTTTACTTTCGCGTTTAAATATTCATGATAGAAAGAGCAGAATTTAATTTCGATTTTTAAAACACGCGAATAACAAGAACACGTAGCGAATCACGTTCGAAATCTTCGTAAGATCGAGTTTCTTTTTGGTAGGCGATCCAAGAAAATTCTCCGAGTGCAAACAGTTGAAGAAAACACAGAGCTTGCACAAATATCCTGGAAACACAACAAAATACTCCTGTATATGACAATTTACCTGTACACAGAGCTTGTAATCTTCGATGCCGACGACCATCAGCAACAAGAGCAAGTAGTTTCCGCCGGCCTACAACCATCATTGCTGCTGGAGGCCGATAGAAACCCCTAACCTTATTGCCGCACGTATTTCTTCTCCCTTCTCGGTTTCCGTCGGCTCCATCTTCATATTCGGTTTCCCCATCTGATCTTCGGTTTCGCATTCTCATACATCACCAACAAAAGTATCGCGTTAAACCCTTAACGGTCGACAATTTCTAGAAGCGATGTTCCGACGCTTGCACATTGTTGACACTTCTTATTAGCACACGATGCTGTGACACGACGCAATTTTCTAATACCTGAGGAAATCATTTCTTACCGCGTTTCACTCTAAATTGGATTTTCGCATAAATTTTTTAAGTGCAACGAATCGATATCTTCTTAATTGGATATTATTTTGGATTAATTAATTCCATCGATTAAACGGTTAGGTATCAGATTTGTACACGATGTTACAATGATGTAATTTTCAGGGTACGAATCTGTTCTCACCGTGTTTTTTTATATTTTATTTTTTACCTACTTCTAAAGTGCACGAAAAAATTAGATTTAATCGTGCGATGTGTTATTTCGTTAATGTTTGTTTTATTTATAATTAGATAAATTATTCGAAGGATTTCTTAGATCTAATCTTGCCTATTTCATTTGTTTCCTCGAGATAACAAAATTAATTAAAACAATGTGCTCCCAGAAGAGGCGCCACGCTTTTAAATCAAAAGGGCATAATAAATGGAACATCGTTGGATCAAAATATAAAATGGGTTACGATATTAGCAGCTGCAAATGTTAAACTATAGCCAAAGACAACTGAAATAAATCGAACCAATTAAGAGGGAATCTATTCGTATTTGTCAAACGAAAAATAACTCATTTTTTAAATTAAATACCTGAAATACCTCAAATAACAAACCACAGGTCAAGACAAATGCAATAAATTTTGCATCCTAATCGGAAAACCTCAGAATAAAATTATAAAACGATTGAAATAAACTCTTGTCGCAAAATACAAGATACAAAATACATTCATAAAATTGCATTTATTATAAACAAATGTTTTAAATAGAAGAAATGTGGTAAGAAGCTGTTCGATCACAGTTTAAGACAAATTAAACACACCGAACTGTGTATTCTTATCAGAGGATGAAAATAAAATCATGAAGCGATTGAAATAAAGTTGCCCGCAAATATGAAATACATTATAAAATTGCATATATTATAATTAATATTTTAAATAGCAAAACGAAGCAAGGAGCAGTGCCAGCCTAAAAAACAAACATGATAAATTGTAGCGCGTATCCCAAATAGAGGATCTCCTGTTAAAGTATATCGTATGCATATACGTACAAAATGCATTATAAAACCGCATATATCGTAATTAATATCTCAAATAGAAGAAATGCGGTAGAAGAACATGGAACTGGAAATCACAGCTCAAGACAAATGAAATTAATTGGATCGACAGACGGCCGAAGTAAAAGATGCTCCTAATGGAGCGGGATTGCAAAACATTTCGCGTTCAGGTGAAAATACCGTGAATCCCGTGGAGAGCGCAGCAAACCGTTGAGCCGGGATTTAATAAAAGATGACAAAGGGCGCGCGGACTCGTGTTTCCGAGTTTCAACGACCTCGGCGCGCGTTAGTAGCCCCATATCGGTGTTGTTTTTTTTTCGTTTTAAAGTGGTCAAACGAACGGAAAGATGGGGGGTGGGTGGCGGTAATTTGAGTAGTTCTCGTATCTCCGGGGCAACCTTTGACCTCGTTCACTGTTCGTATTCCATGGTTCAACGCTTTCGGCAGAGACACGGGGAATGTACGGATTTTATCGGGGAACTTACTTGGCAGCCTGCCAAATCGTACGTGTAGCTTCCCTGTGAAATCATTCGATCTCCAACGGATCCACTCTTACCACGCTCCTCTCCCCTACGATTCTGCCATTTGAATAAGTGATAGGGGATCGTCCCGAGCATTCGCGACACGTGCGAACTGCTCAATCATTGATTCTCATTATTTTTTCCGTATTATGCGCGGCTACGTGTCAACTGGCAGTTTCCTTCCCTTATCGCACCTTATTTAACCGTGATACGCATTCTTTCCTTCTTTCCCGCGTTTATGTCGTTGTTTTACGTCGACATTCCAGATTCGATGCATTGCTAACAAAATGTAGCGGATCGAGTGGAAAAGAGTTGTCGAATGTTCAGAGTGAATCAACGTGTGGTTAAATACACTGATGGATAAACATTGTACCTTTTTATTTAATTATTAGTTTAATTATTACTTTAATGTATTTAATTATTACTTTTCATTTAATTATTAATGTAGGAACCTAATATAATACTTTCGTTAACGTCTAGTCTTGTAATTTTCTCGAAGCAAAATTGTACCATTTACTACTACTATTACATAAATGTGAGTTATGTTATTAATACAATCCTTTATTACAAATTTGATTAAAAATTTCATCTTAGACGGTCTAAGAACTAAAACAATTTTATTAAAATTTAATTGAAAAAAATTTATTCCGAAATTGATGAATCTACGACACATCGCACACTATCAACATTTCAAGAGAACTCATAATCGTTCATTTTACGTGAATATGTAGCAGTAAAATAATGTTATAAAATATCTTGTAAAATATCGTATCTTACCCAGTGTTCAAATAATACTTATGCACGGTAGTGTACGTGTGTCGCGTACGAAGTATGACAGCGGAGGATTAAAAAAAAAAAGAACTAGTTCAACGACCAATTTCCGAAAAGTCGAAATCACGGTTTGAAGATTTGTCTTCCGCCGATTGCGAAGTTTACATCGCTGGTCACGGCCGCAAAACAGATGCGTTCGAATTGGCAGAATTTCCCGAACGGGACGTAGCCGGGCGAATGGGGATTCGTTTACGATCGCAGACACGGAAACTTCGCCGCTGAAAATCCAGCGCACAGCGACACAATAACGGCTAAACAAGGCTTTGTTCCAGCTCCGGAACGTTCGCGGCCGTCGTCGTTCGAATTCCCCCAATGATCTATGCAAAGAGCCCGAAGGATCGCGCGCGCGCTTGCTCTCGCAAGTCAGTGTTTCATGGTTTACCTTGGACTCGGCAGCGATGATATCCCGCAATTCCTTCAGGAACGGGCCGAAGAACGGTATCACAGGGCATTCCGGCATCGCCAGCGCGCGGCCAAGCGCAGATTCATATTCGGTGGACAGAAACGCGGCGGACAGAGTTTCCAAAACTGTTGGGGGCTCGCTAATTACCTGCCAGAATTGCTTCAGATTGCTCGATCTGCAAACAAGCATTTCGTTTCGTCAGTTACAATGGTCAGACACGTATTTCTACTTTATTGGGATTTTGCAACATGGTTACGATTCAATGGTTGTGAAAAGTGTTCGTACACTCTTTAAAACGGAACACGGTAATTTTTTCCTCCTGATTCACGTTCAGATTGCGCACAAGTATGGACAATTTTCGAAGAGGAGATACGACTATTCGAGCCTTGGGGCTCGTTTTTATAGTTACCAATTGTCAACAACTATAAAAACGAGACACAAGGCTCGAATAATCGTACCTCCTCTTCCCAAATTGATCATTTTTGTGCGCAATCTGAGCGCGAATTAGGGAGAAATTTCTGTAACTTTTTTTATGCGTGAAATACATTTTCATGATGATTAGAGCGATTAGTTTACTAGACAGTGGCTAAAAAGTTATCCTCAAATATTCAAATCGGTTGGAATATATTTACATTTATTTCAATATTTGCTATAGGCTTGTATTGGAATTTGGGAACATGTTTGCAATTTGAAGTGTAAAAAGTATTCGTATAATAACTTTTACCGTATTGTATATAATTTTGCCAATTTGTGGAGTTGCAAAATTGTTATTTTTGTAATAATTTTGTAAATTAGTTTTGTAATATTTTGAACCAATATTGTATCATCAAAATCGATCGATTATTTCGTGTCCTATTTTAAAACGTAAGCATAAATCAGCATAAATTATGCAAATATAGATTATATAACAGTTGTACAAGTTGTTATTTTATATTATAATTGTACAAGCAATTTCTCTAACTAACCAAGATTTTATCGCGCTTAAAACAGTATAATAGCCTCATTGATGTCCTCAAAAGTCATTGCAGTGTGTAAGTAAAGATTTTATAACAATATTACAATCAAGTGAGGAATGTGAACTCATGAAGTCCATAATTTAATGGTAAATAAATTAGGATAGACATTGGTACAATTTTTAATGAGTAAAAGGGATCACTGTTTAGAACAGTGAAGTAGATCATGTTATAACTAAACTATGGATTTTATGAATTTATAGCAAAAATGGATCAGTTAACAACAATATTACATTATCTCAAACTTTCTGGAACTATGAAATGAAGGAACACATTTCTATTTAACTCCAGTTTCTTAGAATTGATGTAGGACATTTTTATTTTGCACACAGATCGAGTTTAATAGCGACTGTCGTTCAAGAGATTGCAAATCTATTTAAATCAGTGTTTTCTTGCGATTTATGGTGATTGTATTCAACGAGGATCATAAATCCTCGACCCTATTTTCTTTACCAAAGTTAGGCGAGACTCTATTACTTTCTACGATAATAAAGATAATAAGTGTGAATTGATTATGAATTTGGGATAACTGTTTTTAACTGATTTAATACAATTTTAAAATATTTAAGTTCATGTATTAATTGTGCTGTGGAATATAGGATTTATATACAGAGTGTCTCAAAAATGTTTCGCAATCCGAAGATGGTGGGTTCCTGAGGTCATTTGAAGTAACTTTTCCCTTAGCTGAAATGCAATCCGCGGCTTCGTTTACGAGTTATTAACGAAAAACAGTGACCAATGAGAGGCGATATCAACTGGCGCGAGACGGCCAAGCCAATCAGCGGGACTGGGCTTCGTGCGCTTGTTGGCTGGGCCGTTTCAAGCCTGCCAAGCTCGCCTCTTATTGGTCAGTGTTTTTCGTTAATAACTCGTAAACAAAGCCGTGGATTGCATTTTCGCTAAGGAAAAAGTTACTTCAAATGACCTCAGGAACCTCCCGTTTTCAGATTGCAAGACATTTTTGGACACTCTATATTTATTAGAAGAAAAAGCATGTGAACAAATTCGATAGTCTAAAGAAAATCGTGAAAAATTTGAAACACTGGTAATTAGTAGACTAATAATTAATAGCAGATTTTATGTATTTATGCTAAAATTGCACGAGTGAAATATCAAACAATGAAGACATTAGGAGAATTTATTCATGCGAATAAATTAACATGCGAATCCTTCCTTGCAAGCACGGATACACATTACACGATTAGTACAACGATAAACTAATTTCAGTTTTCGCTCTATTAATGAAGAACGAGATGCTCTGGCTCGTGTAGGTTGAGTTTCACGTCGGAAAAACCGTTGAGTTGGTTTTTAGACAGAGGTAAATTTAAAAAAGGTAAAACAGCAGCGGAGAAGTTCAATAAAAACGTTAGAATGGAATACGAAGAAAGGGAGCTCGGAATTGGGTCACGCGGTATGTAAATCCGAAATCGTAGTGTTCTACATTCGTTGTCAACTCTGTTATTTAACTGGCGAAACAACGGAATAATTGGAAATTCGAGTTTTAATGGTATTCTATAATTAATTATCCGCTGCGAAATTAAACGAAGTTTGCTTTCGGAGAGAGGTAGCTATGTATATCGAAGACTCGGTTAATTTCCGAAGTTTAAGATCTCTCCATTGTAACAGGCCGCGTGAATGAAAGTTTGACGGTGTAATAGGTCACGGTGTCGCCGGTCGCGTAAAATGCCAACTATTCGGTTAATCGCATAGTTCTCGAAACTGAAGCTCAACGACGAAACCGTGCAGCGAGGGTGAATTACACGTACAGTCGGCCGTGAAAGTATTCGAACCCTAATATTCGCAACATTTAACAAGTATCCACGTTCGAGAGAAGCGTTCCGAACAATGTACCTGGAAGATCGGCTCGAGATTATCTCGGAGAGATTGTCGAATTATTGTACAACATATCGATCACTAATTAACACATTTTCTGCGGCTCATAGATCGAGCTTTACTCACACGTCTAACGGCGGATCAGTGAATTCCGAAAATATCCGCTTTTTGAAAAATGTTTAATATTTTCAAAACTGACAATAAGATTTTGGCAATAAGTATGTAACGAAGGTTTATTATATTTGTTCAGTACTTTGTATTCATAGTCGGCTGGGCGGTCTCTGACTAATAACTTTTCTGATTGAACTTTTTATTTAAATTTTGTAAGGAATTCGTAATATTTAATAAGAAAAATTAAAGCAAGAGTACAGTACTTATTACAGTACAAAAAAAAGTGATTTTTTATTTCCACCTTACTTTCATGCTTCTAAAATAAATCGATAAATTCTGTATTATTAATTTGTACTAACAAACAAACAGCAAAAGTTATGTTATACTTAGAGGAAACCAAATTGTTTAGCAAAATTATACAGTAACTTAAGAAGCCTGGATTAAGAAAATAATGTAAAAATGTAATGCAAAACTATTGTATTTATTACACTACACGTAATTGCTAATTGCTATTAAGCAGATGCGACATTAAATATAAATTAAATTAAAAAACAAATTCGTAGTAGAAATTTTTTAGAGTTTCATGTTAATTACTAAAGAATAGCTTCAATTCTATGCAATTTAGATTTTGTATTTAACAATTTGTCACAAAACGCATAATTTAAAAATTATTCGAGGAATACGGGTTACATGTTTGGTTACGGTTTTTATAAAAACGAAAATGGAAAACAGAATCGATAAACTGAATATTTAATACGGCGAAAATAGAGTAGAAACATTATTATAATATTTGTTAAAATAAATATTTCCTATCGACTTAAAAATATATAAATATTGTAAATGCATCAAAATATGAAACAATAGATTCCAGGTGCACTTATGACAAAAATAAGTACATGCAATTTGAAACAGTAGAAAGTGTCAAAGTATATAAGAACAAAATTATTCACAGCTCATTAAAATGATTAAACGAAGAATTTTCTGCATTTCTGCTCGTAACAATTTCGTTATTTGAGAAAATAAAGCAAGTAAAATAATGAAATAAAAAAATAAAGAATTTCTTTGTCTTCTGTTTGTTGGAACCGACGAAGAAAGTGTTCATTCGGCGCAAAGATCCGCAATGTATCGATGAGAAGAATAGCAACAATAAACCTAGCCGAAACCATAGATCGGGGAGGAACGATAAAAATGCCGGTTGGCGGGACGCTATCGAGCGTGAAAATATTTCTGGGGAGCAGTGTACATGGGAACATAGTGATCGAGCCGAATGGTCGTGCATGGAACGACGTTCGAGTACGAGGAATTATCATCCCGTTCGCGGTTTGCACGAACGGCTTCCGGTTTTACAGTGGCGGCAATAAAAACTACTTTATTTCTACAGTGGCCCGCGAACCGTCGACAAGGGGACCACTTAGGGCGAACCTTGTTCCCCCGGCAAACACATGGAAAATGCTCGGGGCCGTTTTAATGACGGGAAGAGGTCGGCGAATTCAGGAGTGCGGAGGCAATGATTTGAAAGCGGTTGAACCCTTCTCAGGAACGATTATTGCGATGCTTGCGTTTGCTGCTTTGACGACGGAACGCTCCCGTAACGTCGCGCAATTCCTCTTGAAATAGTATAACGGCACTCCGTTTAATGGCACTTCGGAAATGGGTCCCGGATAAAAATGTAACTCAGATGCGATATCGATGCAAATCATTCGGGTCGCGTGCATCAGCTTTTTGGTGGAGACGTACCCTCTGATATAATTGCTATCTGTCACGTGCCCTGCTATCTTTTTTTTTATACAGAATATTCAATATAGGCAGAGAGCAATAAAACTATTCCAACAAGCTGTTAGAAATAATTTTTTTTTATAAATAAACTGTACAACGAATTACTTTTTATTGAAATGAATCGCATTTATAGTTACCTACAACTTTTCAAACGGAATAACTTCTTTAAAATTGCACCAAATGAATCTTTTTATATAATATACAAAATATGTAGATATAGTTACCAATTCCACTGTTCCAATTTTCCTTGTACACTCTGATAACAAAGTTAGAAAACGACATTTTGTTAATTTATCTTTTGCCGATCGAAACGATTGTAATTTTTGTAAAAGTTTGTTTAAACATTGTTTAGTAAAAACTAATTCCTCGGACAACTGAACAAGTCATTTGGTTCATTTTTTAAAGAAATTACTCCGTTCTAAACGGTGTTTTAATGACCGAATGTACGTAGGTTTGCTAAATGTTTGATAAATGATGGAGAAATTTAACAACGTGTTAATAAGTTACGCAAGATTGATTACAACTATTTGAACATAATAGACAAAGAAAAATATTCGGACTTGACCAAAATTATATTGTAAATTATATCGAAAATAATATCGAAAATTATTTTGTAAATTATATTATAAATTATATTGTAAATTTGTTTCACAGTACATAAGAAAAGCGGTAAGTCTAAGCTGCTTCAAAATGAACTTCACTAAACACTTCCAATGAATGTCTGAAAGTGACAGAGAGGATTATAAATTATCCCAAAGGCTGCAACGATTATTCAACTGTAACTAGCGCCTCCGCTGCTTTCGCTGTCTCTGTAAACCGTCTAACCATTAGCAACGTGTCCTAACACCAATTTTAGTACTTATGTTTGCTCAATAATTCTCTTGGTCTATTCTTCATACGAAGATTATCAGAATTAGCTTCGTTAGCCTCATTCATCATTGCCATTAATGATATTTAAATAAACGAAACTGCAAACCTTAGCTTCGTTTCATTCACAGAATTTTCACTCATCAATTAAGTATTAATCAACAATGATTCTTTAGGTATGGTTTTTGCGAACGACCCATTTAGCGAGACAAATTAAATTAGGAGGAATTCAATGCATTATTATGCTTGGCTGAGTTATTCCATCCACTATAATTATACCTGTTACGATCTCTATTACCTCTTTTACCTTTAAGCTCCTCGTTGCAGAAGATGCCCCGCAATTAATCCCTTGTCTTGTATCATCAAGTTAACCTCGCGAGGAAAGTTTCAGTTGTATTTAATAGATCTGACAATTACGAGATGCGCATTAATTGAAGGGAAATATTATCTTACGCTTATCAACATTTAATATTCCTAGCAGAATATTCTCGGAATTACCGCGATGTTACGAGTTTCGCCGCATTTAAAATTAATTCAAGGAATGCAATTACATTAATTGGACGAGATCACTTTTAACAAAAAATATTTTTATACATTCTGCACAATGATTTAAGCGCATAACATTTAAACTCGATACGTTAATTGGTTTCGTTTAACGAACATAACGCAAAGAAATAAAAGTTTCTACGAAACTTTTCTGCGAAATAAATTATTTTACGGTGCTCCTTAGTAAAATCGCTATATAGCCTGGACAAGAATAATTATTTTCGCATACAAAAAGTCCTGTACAACTCTTCGAAGGTCGTAAAACAAGTGCATAAAGTTTGCATTTGATACGTCAATTAATTATGTTTAGAAATTATATAAAGCGACACAACTTTTAACAACTCGCCCTGATAGAACGACAGCAACTTCGGCCAGAATAATTATAAGCGCATCAAAGAAATCCTGCATACCGTATAAAGGCGTGCAGAGCTATCAACAAAGTTTTGCATCCGCCGCGCTAAAGAATTTTATTTGAGAAAATTCGCTGAACCAGCATTCACGGCGAATGTAACGAAGCTACCCAGGAAACGCGTTATAAATAATGCGTCGGTGTATTTCATGGGATTGAAAGAACTCTCGGCTGAATGCCGTAATTTCTCGCCGGGAATGATCCATTGGCTGGCAAAGAGTCCGTGAAAAATCCAGGAGGAGAACCGCCGGCTCGGATTATTTTTCGCGGAGTTTAGCCGGCTTTCCTCGGGCCCGGCTAAGTAAAGTAGAAACAGTTTCGCGGAAGTTCTCGCGGCGGAATGCGGTTAGAGTGCGAAATGATTTTAGAAACGGCGTCGCCGGCGAAACGGAAAATACGTTTTAAGGAAAACTGTGCCGCAACGACAGGTGGAGAAATTTCTTTGGAGTGCGCGCGCGGCGCCGTCCCCGCGAAATAATGCATGTCCCGAAATAAGAAGTACGAGCCGGGTGCACGCGGTGCTCCATAATGCATGCGACCTCAAAAATACAGACGATTTTAACGGCGAAGCTCCGATATATATACTTATTTGTTTTCGCGAGACGAGCGCAGCCGGTATGTATAACGATTCTTCCCGTCGCGCGCTCTCGCAAAACGTCGCGAACGTTTCCATTATTTCGAGCACCATTATTTCGAGCATTACCATCTCGAGTGTCATTTCGAGGATCAGTTCTGCTCGTCGACTGTCGAAACGGTAACAATAATAATTCCACAATTTCCAAACGATTTGTTTGGTGCTTCGAGAATTGAAATATTCAGGATCCTTCGCTATCACGTTCGAAAACGCGGACGACAAATGCATTGTTTTTAGTGTTGGGAACAAAGAAGAAGGTGCATACGATAGAATTAGAATTGAGTACGGTTCGTCGATGTCGGTAGGCTGCGGTCTTTATGGATTTATGGCAAAAGATCGAATTACTTTTGATTTATGGAAAATTCAACGAAGAGATAGATTTTTATTTAATTTCTGCTTTATAGAATCGTATTTTATATTTATTGTACTCTTATGTTATATTCTGTCTAGTGAAAGCATGCCAAGAATTTCAGAATACTGATACTGTTATTTTTAATTTATTCGAACTATTATAGAAGTTCACATATTTTCAATTAGATCTTTCATAGAATTTTATTTCGTGAAGAATGTTAGATAATTTTTAATTAAATAGTATAATGATGAATAAAATGTGAGAAGTGATTGAAATCGTCGTCTGCAAAAGGAATGTGTGCGTGAAATTATTATGGAGATTTTTGTCGATACTTTAATATCATATTTAATAAATTGATAAAATATTGTTGCACGAGCCATGCTGGGAGCAAAATTGCTGGTCGCTGCCGATAAAGAAACGCGATACAGTAAAAGTAGATAAAATAGCTCGTGGCGAAGTCGGCAGAACAAATATGTGTTTTATGATTATATTACATAGTAGTAATAAAACAAATGAAAGCGACAATACCATTTTTCTGATACGCGAATGCACATATTGGTTTCGCGCTCCTCAAGTATTATGTTTCCGCTATGCAAACATGGGTTCGTTGTGCACATAATATTGTAACATCAATAGGGTGACTGGAGCTGAACTGCCTCGTGTTTGCCTGAACAGCTTGTAAATATTAGATAATAGGAAATGTTCGCATGATTCTCTGTAAACGATCCTTTGAAAGCGAGCTTTCATTATTACTTAATCAACGTCCACTCTAGTTTCTGAAAGAACATTTTCAAACGATTTAATAAAGAATTAATTACTAATTCGAAGTATCATTATATCGATTAATTTTATTCCGAAAGATTTTTTTGAAGTCCATTTTCCTAGTATAATATATTCCTATATTTGTTCCTTAATTTATTGCAGTTATGTGTTCACATTAACGAAAATAAATGATATGAAATGGAAATTAGTTATATTAGTTTGATGATATTGTTATTGCATATCGATATACTCCTTGTTATTGTTAATTACAAAGCTTACTGAGCAATGAGACAAAATCGAAATCAAACGAATATTCATATAGTTAAGATTTACAAGACATTAATTATTATGCATTTTTATGCAAAATTGCAGTCTATTACTGTGTACTTTTATGCAAAATAAAAATTGTCCCCACCAATGGCAAGAAATAGAAGCTAAATAGAAGCTAATTGCAACTACTCAATTTTGCCAGAAATGCATAAAATCCGCGGTCTAATTATTACCTTAGTAACGGCGAAATTAAATTTCTCATTTAATTGTACAATTGAATATGTAAATGGCAGCGAAGTAATTAATTGAGTGAAAATATTATTTCACGAAAGAATACGGCAACTAAATAATTAGATGAACCGATGAGTTGCTTAAATTCAAAGCTTAGATTGCCCAGACCCAGTTTCAATTAATTTTCTCGCCCGCTCAAAGTCAGCCAAAAACGTTTCCCTTAAACGCTGCCACGGCCAACACGGTTTTTACTTCGGACAGTTTAAATTATGAGTTTCTTCGCACGCGAACATATGTACACGAAAGTGTGGAAACAGTTCCTGAGTGAGAAGATTAATAGCCTCGTTGACGGCGAACGTGGCTTAATTATTTACCTCGCAATTAATTAAGGAGCTTATAGTAGCTTTACGAATTGCATTAAGATTGTTCTATTAATTATATCCGACTGGCTGAAAACGTTGTTGCCGCTCACTGACTATCGATTGAGTTAAACGATTAAGATACAAGTAAAAATTATTCGTTCTAAATTATGTAAGTTGACAATAATATTCATTTTCGTACAAAATATACAATTTGTTGAATTGAATTTGTTAGCAGAAATTTGTTTATAGAAATAGTTGTTGAATACAATTAATTTGTACAGATTAGTGGAAATAATTCTTTAATGCAACTACTTTGTCGAGATTAGTGGAAATAATTGTTACGAATAAATTCGTCGAGTTCTTGTTACCACAGAATTAATAACATGCAATTTGTGAATGTGACTTGTTTCCGAAGATTGATGGACATCAATGAGCGATGCATTATTACTTTTCAAATATTTTATGCAATGTGTCAATATTAAAAACAATTTCGCATTTGTCTTTCCTGCATTCGATGAAATCTATGTTATTTTCGAAATAAGTTAGTATAGCGGAAAAGATACTCACTTGAGGCCACCGATAATTTCCATGGCTGAGTTAAAGTTGCCAATGTTCCAACAGGTTTGTGCTACCCGAAGCAAACAGGATAGCACCGCCTGCTTCTCGTCTAACGTTGTGCTGCTTAGTATCATTTGCGAGGCCCATGAGCTTACCTAGATACAACACACAATACTGCTTCAGGAAGTGCTGCGAACGTCTTAAACATAATAATATCGAAAGCCACGTGACAAATTGAAAACAAAAGCAAAATAGAAACGAGCGAAATAATTTGAGAATGTTTGCGCTAGTATGATGAAGTTTGAGTAAGTTTATCTCCGAGTGCTTTCATGACGGACACAAATTTCTAATTGTTTATTGATCAAGAATCTCTTTAAATCCGTGTTTGTAATAATATTAACGACTAAACACAGCAGAGGTTCATAGATCTTAAAATCAATAGCACACGAAAAAATTAAAAATAAAAGCAAAATAGAAGCGATCCAAACAATTTAAAAATATTTGCATTAGTATAATAAAGTTCGAATAAACTTGTTTTCAAGCGCTTCTACAGGAATCTCTTTAAAGCTAAATGCTTAGCTTATTAAGACATAAGAATTCATATCAGATTGAAGGTGTTTGACGCTGAATGTTAATGGACATGAGCGTAGCAGAAGTTCATAGATCTAAGAAACAAATGAAAAATTTGAAACAGAAGCAAACACGAATAATACAAATGATTTTAAGGCGTTTGCGTTTGCATGATGAAGTTTGAGTAGGTTTGTCACAGTACATTTCTACTAAAAATTTTTGATTGCTTATCGATTAAGAATGCTTTATGGTTGATTATGTTTGTTATTGTGACTAAAACTCGTTTATGGTTCAACATGTTTGCCGCCGAATATTAATGATCTATCAAACAAGAAGTTATCGAAATAAACGTTTAGGTATGACGTCTTACCAAACAAATATAGATTTATGAGTATAGATATATGAGTTTCAATCGAATGTTTTTCAGGCACAGTACTAAACTGAAGCAGAACAGAAAAGCATATCCTTAAGTTTCAATATGTTTGCTATCATGCTTGATCAACAGATCAAACACCTATCAAACAAGAAGATCTCCAAATGAAAGTTCAGGTATGCTCGAGCAAGCGAATACAGTTAACTGACATTTATAAGTATTTACTGAATATTTTTCAGACATAGCAAGAAACTGAAGGACAACGATAGAGTATACCCTCAAGAAACAACACGTTTGCTATCAAAATAGTGTGCTATCAAAAGGCTATCGAACAAAGAGTCCTGCAAATGAGACATTCAGGTACGTCTCGGCAAACTTGACTGTCCATACACCTATGAGTTTTAGCAGATCACTTTCCAGGCACAGGAAGACACTGAGAAACAGCAGAATAACATACCTCATTAAAACGATTGATGAGCGTTTGAATGGAACAGGAAAGGTTGGGAACAGGCCAGTTCGACTCTTCCTCGGTCTGGGTCGAGTTGTTGGTGGTGCTGGGTGCGTTATAGCTGCGACTCGGCGACGGGGATGGACTGACAGGTGGGTTCTGCGATTTCAGGTCCTGCACCACGTGCCGAAGGTATTCTTGCGGAGGTACCTGGTAGAACAGCTGGTATTCGGTCTCCGTCAACCTGAGCGCCACCTCCTCGGGGAAGCTCAGCAGCTTGTGCAGATCCTCCAGCTCCTCAGAGCTCCGAGGCGGCTGCGGCTGCGGCCGCTTCTCCAGCTCTAATTAAACAATACCGTGAAAAACTAACTACGGACGCCCGGGCGAGCTTGTGCAATCTAGCAAATTCATTTCTGTCCGTCAACATCCTGTCCCCGTCCCAGTAAAAAGGAACTACAAGCGACCAAATGAAGGACATTATTGTCACGGTTTCTCTAATTGTCCTGCTTTCACCTCTGGGACCGGTCATTTTATTGTTTCACACGGTCAACGGATATTGTCTGCGATTCATTTTGCTTTCGAGACGATTTATTTTCATTGAGTACTGAAATGCAGCGATTTCTATTCTCTCTTATGTTGTTGCGTTTAATTATACGTGCGAACTTAAAATCTCCAAAAATTCGGGAACTTGATAAACAACTAATTTAGATTCCCACTAATAAAAAGCTATTTTTCGTTGATACTAACTTCCACTTTAAGAGGGTGAAATTGATCTCCGATTATTTTGCCTTTTTTGTTTTTCTTTTTTGCATACTTTCGTAATGCTAAGAGATAGAACAAAGCTTTCCAAGGATAAATTGTGCAGTTTATATTTAAAATAAATATTGTGTATAATTCAAGTTTGTGTATTTAAAATAAATGGTGTTTATATTTTAAAAAATTGCATGACGAAGATGATGTTGTACAATTATCCCCGAGCAGTTTCGTCCTATCTTTTCGCATCACGAAGTTGTGCAGCAAATTCTAAAAAATGCAAAATCTTTAGGGGTTTGTTTCACCCTCTGAAACTGGAATTTATCGCCAACGAAAAATAGTCTCGTGTTACTGAGAGCTTACGCTAATGGCGTATCAAGTATCGGAATTGAAATTTTATGGTAAACTTAAAATTTTAATTTTTGTTAAGAGAGCTGCAGTTATTCGTTTAAATTATGGACACGTCAAGTTTTATGTGAGAATACTGTTTTGCATTTAATTTAAAATTTATGATGTCGCTTGTACAATAATTTTGGGACACCCTGTATAACTGTAAATTCCTGAATAAAGAACACATAAGTTTCGACGCAAAATATCTTGCTTCCTGGTCGCAAGATTGTTCAATAAATAAAATACCAGTGCCAACTGTATCCCCAATATTGATTAAACAAGCAAAAACAGCTAATTGATCGAATCGCAACAGCAAATTACAGCAATAAAGACGAGAGAAACGACGATGCAGAAGAATTCCATTTGAAAATACAAAACGGTGAGCTGAGGGAAAGAGAAAATTTCGAAGCTGTCAAAGCATGGCCGTTTGAAACAGAACGGTAAAAATTGCGAGAACAGCGGTATGTAATTCCATCTTGCGAACGGTTTCGCGAGGGAAAAAAAGGAACTGAAACAGCCTGCGCGAGAGAAGAAAAAGAGTGGCGGGTTCGCCGAAGCATACCGAAAATTGTAAATCTGACCTAGTTCCGGGGGAAAATAATTAAGATTGGCGCGACTCGTTGAACCGGACGTGTAACGGCATAAATACGTGTACACGGGCACCTGGAAAATGCGGGAGCGACATTCGTACGCGCCGACAAGGAGCTTCCGAGTAATTCGACGTATCCGGCGCTATTATTAAAGCAATTCATAATCCTGCGGCACTGTCTAGATTTGAATATAATACCGGAGGCGTTGCGTCGTAGTTGAAGCATAAGTGAATCACTTATCCTTACAAACTTCGAACGATAATGTAAATCGTATCTGCGAACGGTAGTCGCATCTATCATCCACTCGATGCAGAAGCGTATTCTTATTAAGCGGTTCATTCCAGGCTCCATATTTCTAGGGAACAAAGTTGAATTTATTTCCGGGAGGTTGCCGAACGAAGAAACGCGAGGCACAGTGTCCGAAAGAGCTGCTATCAGTGTGGTTTTTAAACTCATTTTCTGCTGAACCTTTATGCATTTATAAGAAAGATGAATGTGTCCAATATACAATAGCCAAAATGTTGGAAGAATTTGAGGATGCTCTTTGCTAATCGTTAAAATCGATAGAAGAATAAATAAATCTTTCTTTCAATTAATTGCAAAATAAAAATTAACGAATTCTGCCACGGTGTTCATACATATTTATTGTAATGATGTTACACTACAAATTTACACTAGCTGGGTTACATAGACTGACTAAAAAAATATGTGCATAGCATTAGAAACTGCGAGGGAAGATTGATTTTCAAATCGATATTGCTCCAACAAGGAGGTCACTAAAGAAGCTACACAAGCCTAACAGACTGACTGAGTCGTATAGACCCGAAACAACATAGAATGGTTAATAAAATAAGTTAACGAAATAAGAAATATAAGTGAAATGAAAATGTCTGTTCTCTTTCAATAATTGTAATAAGCTGAAATTAACGAACGGCATTTTTAAATTCTCTCTCTCTTCTAATGCATTTATAATCTTCTATTTGACCCATTTATTTTCGTCATAAATGCTTCAAATCCGCAGTGTCTAGTCATAAAAAGCGATAAGTGGACTGCGGATTTTTGTGCAATTGAAAACAGCAGAAAGATTCAAAAGATTTAAGAACGTGGATATATTGTTTGTAACTGATTCAGATCGTTCAAGAAGGTTTTTCATTTTTTGTCAAAAAAGTTGCTCTCGTATATTATTAACAAATATTTGCTCGCATATAGAATGGAAGACAGTCACTTTGATTGCCAGAAGCAGTTAGAGCGAAGTTTGCACCGAGCAGCTGAAAAGTTGCACGGAGTTTCAGCGCAACTGGGTCGAATCGGACCCACGCACTGCGTTTCAAGGATTAATTAAACTCGAGGTATGTGCAATATATATAACCTGGCCCAATTGCGTGACTCACTCCCATGTAATATCAAAGTTATGCGAATGATACACCGCATAATAACAGCGCATACTTCCGGTGTGTAAGAGATATAATGATCTAAGTTACAAATATTACTAGCGCCGGGGTAGCACGAGTAATGGAAATGAAATTATTCTCGTATTCGTAAATATTATACCCCAGGCATGTAATAAACAGAACTAAGTTACAGACATTACTGGCACTGGACAGTAAACCGTAACAGAGATAATGAAAATGTAATTAGTCTCATGTTCGTAAGTACTATGCCCTTTACTGTAATATTTATATAGGCCAGTTTTTATTGTCTCGAGCCCCAGTTGCCCTGATGTAATTATTGAAACTGGAGCACAAACTTTGCAAAATTATCCAGTACTATAACAAAGCAGAATTTAATTAAATGTTCGTGGTATTTTATGTTCTATTAGATTTATCGTTTTATGCTCTCTCAAAATGGTGTACGAAAAGGTATAATTTATCTTGTACACTAATTTATCAGCTTAAATATTGTTGTTTCTTATTTCTCTGCCTTTTTGAATGATAAGTAGACAAAAATTAAATTATTATTATTCTTTAATTGTGTGTAAACTAATTTCTACATTTTATTTTAATGTGCCTACATTTGTAACATTTGTATATGTTACTATTTTATTTACAAGTAGACTGTCCACTATTTAAAACTTTATCCAGTGTACTTCCCAGTATTAAAATTAATTACAATTAATTTAAATGAATATAATTACTTACAATTAATTTTGCAGTCAAATACGTTAAAAATGTTAATTACCTCAATCTTCATGTTCAATAACCTTGCACTAACTTTTCTCTAGTCTACATGTTCCCAAAATTTATCTGCAAGTACTTTATCTAGTATTTGGAACGCGAGCACAGTCTGCTTTTCAGAGATGGGGACAGAATCGACGCGAAAGTAGTTGCCGAATAAGTGTCTGTGATATAATTTTCCTACTGACCTTATCAGGTAATGGTTCGGCCACGTGGGGTGGAGGAAGCGGAAGTGGCTGTAGTATTCGCCGTTGGCGGTGATGAAAAGGGCGCTTCCACCCGCGGGTGGAATCGCCACTGTTCCCCGTTGAAATCAGCCCAACGACCACGTCGGGTAATCCCCACGTAGTTTTGCAGCCTGCATCAGGATGGCTCCATTGACCTCTATCTAGAAGGATCACTGGAACAGTTTTCACCTTCTTTCTTGCTCTGCCCGCTCCTTCCTCGTCTCTCAAGGATCTACGTGTACCCCCTCGCCGACCTGCAAATTAAAAAGACAAAGATCGTTCGTATACCATTTACCGGGATAATTAAATACAGATTAACCGAGGTGACGCTGTTCCTCCAATAAAGTGTCTACAAGGGTTGCGTAAAACACTTAAATTTCAAACTGTGACAAACATCTGCATATTTTTCTTCGTACTTTATAATAACCACAAAGCTGGTACTTCTTTTCAGAACACTTGAAATTTATTTATAAATAAATAATTCCAATAATTACCATGCGGCCATTTTGGGTTACCAAGACTTTTTGAATCTTTTTACCATTATTAAATGTTATTATCTTCCTGTCAACGTGAAATATTTATTTTTTCCCTTAATTATTTTAACGAGTTGCAAGTAATACAACAATAATTTTAAAATCTCTAAAATATTACATTAAATATTAAATTAAATTCTCTTCGCGCATTTTAATGAAGATCATATTACATTCTAATTACACACTTTTTAACAAAAATCCAGCGTTATTATTACTTGATTGGAGCTGCGTGCAAAATAGAAATATTATGCACCAATTGTGGCTTCCTAGTATCAATTGTCTCTCGATAAAAATAATACTGAATCAAAATATTTTGCAGATCCGATGTATAAGTGGACTATTAAATATGTTCCTTGCCGCGTTCGAGCTCGGTTCGAATTGTTACAAGGAATATGCTTCTGACAGTGGAAAATCGGGAATGATTTGATTCGCTGCTAAGTATTCAGAGCTAATGGTGGCGTAATCGTGCAAATCGCCCGCGTCGAATTACACGGTAAGCGGCCTAATTAATGTTTGTTAAATTGATGCGTGTGCGGTTGGTTTAACGCGTTAAATCAATACGTGAAATGTATTGACATTCCGTGTAATATGGCGGAACAAAGCATAATTGTCTTTGCTTAATTCGGTGCATGCGGGATAGTTTTACTCGATGCATTAGTACGGTGTTGTGTCGTGTTCGGGGAACTCGGGGCTTACAAGATCCAGCACATGCATCTTGATAAGAGAAAATTATGACTTTTAGTCAATGCGGCTAATGGGTTGAACAATTTCGCGAAAAGCTGCTGTACGAATTTGCCGATTACATGCTTATGCAGTAACGCAGCTTGGTTAACTGTTGGTACAATATTATCCGTTCGAGTAATCGTTACGTAAAACAAATTTATATAACACGTATTATCCTGCATCGATTTTAATACTGTACGCCCGTTCCGAATGAAAAATCACTGCAAAAGTGAATTGTGCTAAATTCAATTCAACACAAAATATTTCCTTGTGCCGAACGAATAGTAAATATTCGTTTTTAATACAAGCTTCCCAAATTGAAAATATGAAATACGATTTTAGATAGACATCTTTCGGATAAAAAATGTCGACTGTATTTTTACATTGAAGTTTTTTTCGATCGAAAAATGTCAAATATGTTTCCGGATGTAGACTTTCTAAATTACAAATATGTCGAATACAGTTTTCGATGTCAGAATTCAATTGCTTTTCCCTGTAAAATGGATCGCATTTTCGATACCTTTTTCCAAGATAAAATTCAACAACGCAGTATTTTCCTAAATAAAATTGAGTTTCACGTCTCCCTTCGCGCAGGAGTTGCATAGGAATTGCTTTTTTCTATGTAGGATCTAATATTGCACCCTGTAATTGGATTTGTAGGTGGTAGTGACGACGAAGGCCGAGTGTACCGCGTACAAATAATCGGAAAATAACTGGACGGAAAATGGAAGGTCGAAAAACGGTGGTACTAAGTGCAATAAAGAAGAACCACACAAGTTACAGTTATCAAGTAATAAACTCCGTTGTCACGGTAAGCGCGTGAAACACACTGCACGGAAGTCTGCAATCGCGATAAACTAAAGACGTATGAAAATAACTTGAATTTTTCACTGTCTCGTTCAGTGAATAAATTACTTTAAACAACTACGATCTCTCGCAAAAGTCCCTTGCGAAATAACATTGATAAATACACAGAAGAATAATCGTTCAAATATCATTTCAAAGGTGCAGACGCGACGCTGCAAAAATTAATTTCACAACGTTATTTGATGAATAAATTACTTGAAACGACACTGCGATGTATACGTCCGCGGGAAAGTAATATTTCTAGATACACGGGAGAGTAATTACCGAAATGAAACAGGAAACTAAACGTCCTAAATGCTATCGAGTCGCTTGAAAAAGCGTGCGAAACTTCCTCCCGCGGAGAAAATATTTAAACGACGCGATATTGGCAACTGTCGCCGCTCATCGCGAAACTGTTGCAAATATTTCGCAGCTTGCACGATCGTTCCGTCGAACAATGGGGAAAGTAAAGGCACGCGATACACAGTCGCGCGCGTTACACCGCAATGCCAATATCAATTAGTCTCATTGCCATTATTACGGAATTATGTAGCTTTTAATCGTGACGGGAATTACGCGCGAGCCGCGACCCGGAAATGCATCGGGAAATTCCGTTGGTCCCGAGTCAAACGGGAAAATTCGAAATTGGCCATCGACGCGAACGGAATAAATTACGGCGCGATCCTCTCGAAAAGTGCGAGGACTTCCGGTTACATTTCGGGTACGCCGGCTTTGCAGCTTCGAAGTTTGTTGCGAACTGTCGGCGACAGTACGCGGTGGCGAATTTAACGATCCTCCGTGGGGCGATGTTAATTTCCGTTTCGTTGTTCTTTCCGGCTTAATTATCGGCTGCCGCGAGAGCCTTGCAGAAAGTTCCCAGTCCGGAATTTCGTCAATAATTTCAATCGGGACACCTATGGGAGCGGACAAAAGATTAAGACGGCGAGGAGGGAAGAAATTGGTGAAATGCACTTCGAGCTGATTGAATTCGATATTGAACTTCGATTCGTCCGAAAGTCGTACTTTTTTGCCAATTCGATCAATGTTTACGAGTCTTACAAGCATTATTTTTCGATTTTTTGAACTCAGAGTAATCTAGTATAGTTTAGTCAGCATCGACATAATCTATTAGAACTTAAAATAATAAATATTCGTTATAATTAAATTTTACGTCAAACGTTTATTATAATCGATATCACCGACATTTAAAATCAATTCATTTAAACTACTGTTAAAAAATCTATTGTAATTTGATATTACTAATTAAATTTCTGTTAAAAATATACTAGAATTTAAATTTCTATCAAAAATCTGTTAAAATACAGATTTACAATAAAAGTTTATCATAATTAAATTTTATATTATAAATTTATTATAATTGATATCGGCACCCATTCAAAATCAATTTGTCTCCGATCATCCAAATAATAAATTGTTCTCACTGTTTTTTGAAAAGTGTCTTTTGCTGTATAATAAGGAGAAATTGAATAATTGAAAACTAGAAAAATTTAACAATTTTGGGCACATCGATATCTTTCTATCATCTTATTGAAATTATTGAAAAAAAACGAAATTTCTGTGTCTTACAATTGATGCAAAAAATTCCTATTTTTACGTAAAGATTCGTAGTTTTTATTGTCACTATATCTTAATGTATCTAATTTTTTAAAACTTCCTACTTTATAACCATCGATTAAGTGATCCTTTTGATCCTGCAGATGCATTGATTGCACTGATGCACAAGATTTATCGGTAACAGTGCACACATAATGCGAGGATTTTAAAACTACACATTTCCTAGCGAGGTACATTTAAGATAGCAATCAAGAAATTGTGAAATGTCAAGAAATTGTGAAAGTAAATATATGGGCTGCTTGAACGTCTTTTAGTGTACCTAATTGGCAGTTTGAGTGATCGATATAACGTGTCTACGAAGTAATCTACCCCGTTCGACATTTATACGCAGTAAAATCTGCTGTAAACGTTTGCGAGAGTAAAGAAGTAGTCGCAGCATATTAAGATAAGCGTCCCATAAATACCACTCGTTTACTCGCAGGTCGATAATCGGTCGTCTAGAAACCCCTAAAGACGAGCTTAAACGCTATGTAACCACTGTTTGTCGCCTTAACACGGTAGCAGGTAATTCCGGCGATACAAAGTGTCGAGAAAACTGTTTCGCAGCTGTTTACACGATGTCGAGTGTTCTCAAACATCGACAATGTTTTTTACACATTTGCACGCTGAATTTTCATAAATTATTTCGACATTTGCTTTGTTTATTTCGACATTTAGTCATTTCTCATGTACGAATTTTTCAGCACACGAATCTCGATTTTTTTTTTATTATCGATTTTATACGTTTATGTTGATTCCGGTTTTATACATTTGAATAGAGTTTATATGTCGTTCTGATTGTACCTTTTAATAATTAAGTTCTCCAAAGTATCCGAGATTACGAAGTTGTACACGAGGTTTACAGAAAGTACACACAATTATGGAAATGTAGACGACTTTCGAGAAAGTGCTAATCTTTTCACAGAGACACTGCAGCTTTTGTGGACGCAAGGGAAGAGAAAATGTTTTGTATAATCGTGATGGGGATGAAAATCATGATGACCGAGTGCAAGGTTCATTTTTACCACCTGGTATATTGAAACATATTTGAAAATTACCTTCAGAAAGCGTTTGATACATTTTATAATAATATTAGCACTTTTTTGCTGAGAAGGTCAAAAGGAACCTTATAAAATTTTAATTTGGAAATGATTTTCTATATATATATATATTATAATTATATCATTTTTCTTAAATTGACTCTTTTAACTTTTTCTATAATGATTATAAAATTAATTTGGTAAGTTCGTTTGAAGTTCATTAAATGTATGAAAAAACTACCCTTTTTAAAAACTCTTTCTGCAATTATTCTCCAATGGAGTTTACATCAATAATAATAACAATAATAATATAAATAACAATGCCAATAATAATATCAATAATAATATTAATAATAATATCAATAATAATATCAATAACCATATCAATAACAATATCAGTAACAATATCAATAATAATATCAATGATAATACCAATAATAATAATAATTTCCTTCTGGGTGCAGGGGTACAAGAATAGACCCAGGGCACAACTTAGTCGTAAAATGCGACCCAAAGGTCAACGTCATGCAGAGCTAACCACCCTACTAGCGTGCCCAAAGAAATGTGAACATATACATATAAATGATATGAGATTTCAGCCCCTGAAACGACTCTACAGGCCGAATAAAAAATAAGCTTCCATAATTCTGTGTTCAGGATGAACTACTCTACTTGCGCACAAAGTTTTATAATCTTCTGAGCTTCCTAGTCCCTTAGCTTCCGTCGTGTGTACCGCTGAGAACATCAGAGGTTGATATGATTTCGATTATTAAAAACAAGCGAATGCTCAGACATTTTTTGTAACAATTATAACAGTGATCTGACGATCTGAAAATCGTAAGAATGTCAAGAAAGTAATTTATGTCACGCAACTGAACTTTTCAATCTTAATTCAATCTTAATTCAATCTTAATCCCCTTTCGTTCAAGCTTATGCGATAATAAAAATGGCGAAAAATCTGAATAAATTCGGTGTTATCATTTCTATAAAGCAGCATACATAGGAATTTCCTACATCAATCGTAAGAAACTCGAGACAAATAAAAACGTATTTCTTCTTCTAACAATTCGAAAAAGTTGCAAATAATGTAACAACGTTGCTGAACTCTTCTGCTCCCAATTCCACTGACATATATTTCCCATAAATGCACAAAATCCGCAGTCTATTAATCGCCTTTAGAGTTCAGTAGATTTCGCGTTAATTTTCGCAAGTGACTTCTAATTCTGCATATTTTTAAATAACCCGAATCGTATTCACGTTGCCAGTCACAACTCTCGCCACTGCCGCAACGAGAGATAATGCGTAAATCCAGCGAAACAGACGGAATAAAAATACGTTTTAATGCTCCGAGTAGAAAATGGAAGGCTATCCGACCACCTAATATATTTCCCGGCCGATGCAATAATCTCGAGGAAAGTCCACAGACTTAAAAGTCCACAGTCCGCCGTCATCAGACGACTTTAATTTGACCGCGGCGGCGAGGGCCGTGCCACGTGAAATTCTCCGGTCGTCGTGACCGTTTCAATTTCATTTGCAACATTTTTCGGTGTGCCGGCCAGCGTACTGGGTCGGTTGATTTAAACGGGATCGCCGGTATATTAAAAACGTTAGTGGGAAAAATGAAATATGCGAGTGGACATTGAAAAGGAACGCGGGTGTTTCATTTTCCTGGTTATATATCGAGGTCCGCCGGAGCGGAAACCTGTGCACCAGAAACATTCAGGGTCCCGTTTGTGATAAAAATTAAGGTCAGCCCGAAGGTGTATCCGCGTAGATGCGCCCGCGCGTGTCGTGTACGTGCGCGTGCACGTGTGCGACGGCTGTTGCAATGGCTGCATATAAGAGAAGATAAGTTATCGAAAATTGCCGGGCCCGGCCGTAGAATAATTCCTCGGTATTCCGTTTAAGCTCGTTTTACACTAAAGAAGTTTATCTCGTTTGCACTCGCCGCGATGCACAATATTGCAGCCGCGTCCTGTTTTTCCGCCGCGGATTTTATGAAACTGGCCCGGCGCGGCTCGGCGCGGCGCGGCGTGTGCGTTGCCAAGGAAAAACTCTCCGCGGAGGTGGAGAATGTTCAGTAACTTTTCAGGTTTATTAGTCTCGAGGGTGGTGCTCGGCTTCTTATTGAAACAAAGTTCTAGTACCGTTGACTAATTGGCGGATACGTTTCTTTGCTCGCCGAGCCGCGTCGCACATCGACCCAAAACGCTGGACAACCATTGAAAACGTTCGAAGCTCATTAATAAACAGCAGATGTTTATGTAAATGCATACTTTTATAGAAAGTTGGCGGAGTTATGGGACCTGGACAGAAATTTACGTTCACTGTAGATGATTTCAGAAGTATAGTTTTTATTTTGTAGATTTTGTATATTGCATATATTTCATGTGCTGCATATTTTTTTTGCATATTTATTAATATTTTTGAGATATTTTGCATTTAATTTTATATACATGTATATGTGTGTAAACATATAATTAAAATGGGGGACATGAATAGAAGTGACAATATTTTTCTGATTTGTAATATTTTTTTGTATATATATTTTTGTACATATTTTTTGTGTATTATTTTGTAATATTTAATATACAAAATATTGAGGTCGTCATTTGTAAGCAGATTAGTCCAAGAAGTGATTATTTGACCATTTAAATTATATTGCAACTAATTTCCAGAGATTGTCAGTTATCATGATCAAGACAAAGAAATAATATAATTTATTTATTTACATATATACTCATATTTAATGTGTAAAATGTAACAACAGTAACATGAAATAAATATTCCATGAAATAAACATGAAATAAATAACGAAATTAATTATATAATAATAAACTTACAATAATTATCTTATAATATAATCCACTGAATAAACAAAGCAGTTTCGAATTACAAAGATTGAACACGTTATAAATGAATCGTATTACACTCGAAGCAACTCGAATTAATAAAAGTCAAATTAAGATCACGATTTAACAGGTGGATAGCAACTTTTTCTGATTAATTTTTATTGTTACATATACTTTAAGAAAAAGTATAATCTAATAATATTACAATTCATTTAAACTATACTCGTTGCTTCGAAAAATCAAGTATTACATAAACGCTTCTTGGCGTTTGAGGCCACCGTGGCGTCGGTCGTTGCGGATTTTTACGGGATCCCCTAACACTCTAGTCCCATAATCCTTCAGAAAAGAAAACGGCAAAGAGGTCCATTCAGCGTACGTTCTCGTTGCGCAATGCGCACTTATTAATCGAGACGAGGATGCGTTAATCTCAGTCAGCCGCGTTCCTCTTTTCCGCGGTGCTCCTCGCGTCTTCCTTGGAAATGGTAATTTTAAATTAGCCCACCATTACGTTGCTTTTACGATGCACGTGTCTGCGCTTTTTTTTCGTGTTAGGTGAGTCGTGAAATAATTCATTAGCTTCTCGATGAATCTTGTCGCGTTCCCTGGGGAAATTCAATGGGTGGAGTTTGTTCGCCATTGTTGGGGAATTATGGTACTTTCGACCAGTACGAAGGCGGAATAATTCGTGCGATTTTGATTTTATTGCTGTTGTGTGTGGCGGGCGACCATTATCTCTGACATATTGGTGAAATCGACAAGCGATTATTGTTTCGTATCATTTTAATCAAATCGTCGATTATGGTTGGTACCCATTTCATTCGAATAAGTAGTCAATTATTAATAAGTACCATTTCATCGAAATCAATTGTGAACAACTGACACCATTTTATAGCAGATATGGCGAATAATTAATTGGTACCATTTCATTGATATTAATAGCTTTAACAGCAGTAATTATAATTACCGATGAAATTTCACCTAAATGAATTACAGGTCGCACCTAATAAAAATAATAATACACGACGAAGAAGCTTCTTATTCTTTGTTCTAACGGTTGTATACGTTATTTCCAAATGCATTTTTCTGAATGCATTTTTCTCACCTTTCTCAACGAAATGTAAATCATTTTGTTTACAAATAATAAAAATTGTTTGCATCAATTGCAAGATACCGAATGAATAGCTGAAATATGAAATTCCGAAGACACAAAAACAATTCAATAATACTGGTTACGCTATTTGCAACTTGTTCGAATTATTAGAAGCAACAATTTGTTCAACTTCTGTCTCGTACAATCGTCTTGGAAGATGTTCATTTTCCACAGAGATCCGCAGCCAGCTGATAAATTATCGAACAAGAACCGCAGCCATTTCATAAAAATCTCCAAACATTCGATTGCATCGAAAGGAAAGGATAAACAATCGCGCACTAAATAAAATAACATTTACCAATGTTATACTACTATTTACTTATATTATCTGCTAAATCGTATATAAATTTCATGCATTGTTCACGCGACTGAAAGAACGCAACCGAGCGCGATAAATTGCCCGACACGTCTCGAATTAGTTCCGTCTAAATATCAAAGTTCGCACGAAAGTCTTGTAAAGTCTTGCAGCGAACTTTCATTTGGAATGTGCACGTAGCTGTTTTACGTTCGGACCATGGACGCTGACAAACGACCATCGCGGACAATGTAGCGCCTCGGAACGTAGCGGTTCCTTCGAGTAACGAGTCTAAGCAAAGTAGAGGCGACACAGTAAATGGGGGGAACAGAAACTTCAGTTCCGTGTTACTGCTTGTTGACCTAAAAGTGCCATTTTGCAACCGGCGAGAAAGGAACTTACCGGCGAACCTAATCGTACGAGAAACACGTTGACAGCTTACTCCATGGTGGACGTTGTTTGTATTCTCGGGAACGTAACGCTCGGGAGTACAGTTTCAAGGGAAGTACTCGGGGACCACTTTCGGAAGGATTTGTAAGGAACATTACTGCGACCTCCGCAGGACGACCGTGACATAGAGAGGAAAGCGGTATCGCGGAATTTTAATTGCTTATCTCGGTAGTTTTATGCGCCGGGGGATTTCCACGTGTATTCAGCGCGCGACAATATTGCGAATAATGAGAGCGAGTCACGGTGCGGCTGGAACTAATAAAAAGGGAACGAGATGGGAGCTTGATTTCGAAATCAGATTATCGTGGAAGCTACCGTTTCTTTGTCCAGTTTCGATAGCGTTTTCGTTTAATCAAGTTGTGCACTGCGAACAGTGCAAATTATTGTGTAGAATCTTGAGAATCTATTGTGCTTAGAAAGTGCTTAGAAACTGCTTAGAATTGTGCTAGATTATTGTCAGAGCGGCTCGAAGTTCATTTAAATTTGTTTCTAACGAATTTGTTCATCGCAATCGTGACATGCGGCCTCCAAATTGCCTTCGAATCGTGTCATGCGGCCTCTAAATTGCGTTCGAATCATGTCATGTGACCTCAGAATTGCCTTTAAGTCGTGTCATGTGACCTCAGAATTGCCTTCAAATCGTGACACGTAGCCTCCGAATTGCCTTCGAATCGTGGCAAAAAATAAAAAATAAAAAAGTTAAATTACCGCTTTTATTCTAGCATCATTATATATTCATATTAATGTACTCCAGCATGCCAACCGCTGCATTTCTTGTTGCCGATTGCCTCGATAGTCTCGAAGAATCGAGACTTAGTATTGTCAGATCTGCCGATTTCAATTCCGACCTCCGAACATTTCTGGGAGATATGACTGTACATGCATTTCCCTATTTGTACTCTCGTGACTTGTAGATAACAGATTCGATATTGAAGGACGAAATAATCGGGGTTCTACATAACCGTGCGGAACTCTTGAAAATTGTAGCGGAGCTACAGTTCTGTCCCGCAGTGTACACACGTTTCGAATAGTTTTGTCGGAAGAATAGTCGATAAGTTACTGTTGGTATGCAGTCGCCGGCATTGAGGTTCTCGTATGTAAGCCGCATCCGTGTAGAAGAATTATCCCAGCGTTTCGCTAACACCGCAGTTGGCTTCAGCGAGGGATTGAAATACACTCTGAAAGCATCGCCAGTAGTAACTGTATGCACTGCACCGCCGCGGCGGCGCGCCGGGACAAGCTTTAAATCTCTCATTCCTGACATCATCGTTGCGGTTTACGGAACGAAGTTATACGTTTTGACAACGTAATTCTCCAGAAAAATATTACATTCTAGGCTCGCTTGACCTGCGTCCTTTTGTTGGAAAATCCATTAGTACAGTCGCTCGCAGATTTGTTGCGTACAGCCGGGAAGCTGCTACAGTCATTTGTTCAAGTTATATGCAGAACGTCTGACTTCCTGATAGAACATTTGCTCGTTTAAACGGAAAAGAAATGTTTTTGAAATTGAGAGAAATACGTGTCTAGATTGTATTATCTTATGCAATTTTGTTTTGGAATACTTTATCGATTATAATGAAATTTTATTATAGATTTGATTTATAATACATTTTTATGGGAATGTAGATTGTAATAGATTTTTATGGGAATGTAGATTATAATATATTTTTATAAGAATTTAGATTATAATAGATTTTTATAGAAATTTAGATTATAATAGATTTTTATAAGAATTTAGATTATAATAGATTTTTATAGAAATTTAGATTATAATAGATTTTTATAAGAATTTAGATTATAATAGATTTTTATAGAAATTTAGATTATAATAGGTTTTTTTATAAGAATATAGATTATAATAGATTTTTATAGAAATTTAGATTATAATAGTTTTTTTTAATAGGCATTTTTTAAAAAAATTTGGATTATATTGGACATGTTGAAAGAAATATGTCCGTAAATCGTAAAACTTTATAGAGAATTTTTATTTTACAATTCTTTATAACTGTTTACGTCCGATATAGCCATATAAAATTTAACTTACTAAAATGAGAAGAAACTATTTTTAAAATTGAAAGGACCGTGTCACTAGACCGTAAAATTTTACACAAAATTTCTAATTGAAAATTCTTTATTGCTGCTTACTTTTAAAGTTGTAATATAAAATTTGTTTCCTTAAAATGAGAAATTTCCAGCTCTTTTAAATGAAAAGAAATATGTCAGTGGTCTCTCTGCAAAGATTCGTGCGAACTGCTATCATAGAAATCTACTTTATAGTTGTTTGGTTTGATAGTGTCTCTATCTGTACGCTATAATTTGATCGCTACGAACGAGCACAAATTGCGAGGCACTCGGTGTTTGGAGATTATCGATGTTACGTTGTAAACGAGAGGTGGTTTATGGATGGTGAAACGAAGGTCCTCTGTTCGATTCTCGTTGACCCGGAATATTTTTTTATTTTGCAATTTTACTGCGACCACTGTTACATACTCCTGCGTGGAATACAGATATCGTGTGTACAGTAAAAACTCGAAATAGTCGAGCTCGGAAAGCTAATTGTAAATGCTTGTTTGTTTCAATATAAATAATGATTTATTTCCACGCGTGAACTTCATTACACATGAAAATTAAAGAATTGTTATTGGAATATTTTTGACAAACACAATGCTTCTAAATTTTATTTCGTTACAGCATGAAAACAATGTGCACAAATACAGAGAATGTTCCATCTGGAATCTTTTGTTAAAATCCCACTGGAAAAAGCATGGGTCTCTGCTTTCTATATTTTGATTAAAAAAGCTTGTTTCAGAAATAAAAGTGATAGAAGGCCGTGTGGAAAAATGTTCGTTCGAATTTTGGTGGCCAACGTTAATCCTTAAATCTTATTTTGATAAAGTATAGAACAGAAATGCTTAAAATTTGAGAAACTTCATGCAAGAATTATTGTTGGAATCTTTTCCTAATTTAACTTTGTTCTAATCAAGCATGAAAAAAGGCTATAGTAACAAAAATAATAGAGTTTGGAAAACCTTTTGGCACACATTGATCCTTAATTTTTTCCTGCTGCAACATCAAAGATGATTTTGTTCAGCTGCAATATTAGAGAGGTGATATGAAACAATTTATTATAGTCAACAATTTTCACTAGAACTTCGTTGACGATATTTGTCTCCAGAATTTTATTTTAACGCAATGACGAATATAAATATGACTGTAAAAATAGTAGAAATGTAAACATATTTGTTCAGCTTAAAAATACTGCTCAATAGATCACCGACAAACATGAACGCTTGCCTTTATTCTGATAAAATATGAAGGATGAGTGTGGCGATGAAAATGGTAGAATTCCGAGAGAATTTGTGTTCAAGAATATATATCAAGCTTACAAACATCGGTCTCTAATTTTGGTTGCGGTGCAGTGGCGAAAATAGTTTCAGAAATAAAAAATAGAAATAAAATGAAAGAAATGAAAGTGCAAAGAAACGTACGGAAACCTTGAACTTTATTCAAATAAAATATGAAAAATTGCTTCTGGGGCAAAAGTGACGAGAGAATTCATCTTCGAGTGTATTTGTCAAAAAAACGTGTCACAGAGAATGGCCTGTAATCTTTTACCGGTGCAGTGCCAAATAAAAATAACACAAATCTAGAAAAATGCTTTCTGAAACTATTCATTAGTGTACCTATGACCAAATAAAATACGAAGGACGATGTTAGAAATAAAAATGATTTGAAATCCGGAAGAGTTCGTGTCCAAGAATAATTTTGTTATAATTTTTATTCCGGTGCAACGTCGAATAAAAATTACACAACCACGAATAAATGTCACGTGCCAAAAAATGCTCATGAGTATACTATGACATGAATCTCTACTTTATTAAAAGAAAATGTGAAGGACGATGGTGGGAATAAAAACGGCAGAAACCTGGGAGAATTCATGTACGAGAACATTTGTCAAAAAATGTGATACAGAAATTGGCCTGTAATTTTTATTCTGGCGTAATTCCAAGCAAAAATAACACAAGTAAAATATATTCGTTCAATTAACTTTATTCAAATAAAATATAAGGGACCACGTTAGGAATAAAAATGATAGAAATTCGAAAGAATTCGCGTTGAAGAATATTGTTCAAAAAGCGTGTCATAAAAACTGCCCACTATTTCTCATTCTACTGCAATGCGAATTAAAGGCGCAAAATAGAAGTCTGCAATCTAAAAGTATTCATTAGCGCATTTACGACAAGCGGGGTCTGACTTTATACGGATAAACCATGAAGAGTAAACCATGGAGTAAAATTGCCAGAAATTCGCGGGAATTTGTTCGAGCAATCAGCTCCGTTCGTTCTGTCAGAGACAAAGTCGCGAAACCGTGTCCGCGCTGGTCCGCTTCTTACATATTTCAAACCGAAAGATGCGTTCCATTTTATCGATGGGGCAGCCCGCCCTGTTAATTCCGAGTGCAGAGAGAAATAAACGAGCGAATTCCATTCGTCGGACTTTATATCGGGGAAGTAAGCGGAAACGAATCGATGGAGTTCAATTTCTGTTCCAGGGAATCTAATGAAATATTCCTTTGCGTCACTTACAGTCGGTCACAAAAATATTCGAACGCTTTTTAACAGGGAATCACGTTATCAAAGTTAGGCCAAACGAGTTGAACTTTCTTGAGGGGTCGGGTAAACTGGTGTATTAAACAATGTGAAGAAAAACGTTTGCAAAAATTGCAATTCGTTGAAATGCCGATGCGATTACAACGTCAAGTTTTCAACTTTGATGTCTATAAATTTTGATACAGTAAATTCTCCCTAATTGAGACGGTCAGTTCGTACACAAAAATGGACAATGAGCGTCAATTAGGGAGAAGTTACTGTACCAAAATTTATAAACGTCAAAATTGAAAAAAGTGCATATGTAGGTCAATTGTTTCGTCTTGACCTCAGCTTTCGTGTCATAGTAATCGATATGTGCGGTTACGTGTAAAGAAGCATCTTTGAAATTTCGAAAAAGAAGATGAAAAATTATTCCCACCGTCATAAACCGTCGTCATCGAACCGATTTAATTGTCCTCTTGACATCTCGCGAAGCCTGAAAAGATAGCGAGAATATCGCCTTGTAACAGAACTAACGGGACACCCTGTATACGAACGAGCCTGTGCGCCCGTGTGTCTACGAAGTAGCTGCAACAGTTTTGCCTTTTTTTTTCTTCCGTGCTACGATGAAATAGTATCGATTCATACCGGGAAAATACACTGCAGACCCGAGTACATAAACTCTGATTGAAAGTATTTTAATGGCTCGGCAAAAAAAGTAGATCAAACGAGTTAGATTGCTGGATTCTTGTAAACAGTTACAGGTTCGACTGCGAATTAATTGGAATCCGGTTCACCGTGAAAACCATTATAACAAAGAATCCTATCGAAATAAGAAATTTTGAATTGCTTTTGTTGCTTGCTGATGCGATTGCATCGTAGTTTTTGGATGCTGCAATCTATTTTCTGAATAAATCTGCATCTCAAAACGATCGTTGCAATTTTGTGATTTTTCGAAAATAATAGGTGCAAGTATCTCATTTTTGTTTATACTTTTATATATTAATATATTCAAACATATATACATTACTACTTTATTAATTATTTTCTCTCGTATCTGATTTTTGATTGGTTATTAGAAATCATAGTTTCCATTAAATCGCATCGATTGTTTATATTTTAAGTTAATTTTAACAACGATAATTTCGTAACTTTGTTTTTCGTAATACATTTTCGGAGAGACCAGAAGATTTTATAATTATTTTTGATTCTGTTAAGAATTCGATGAATATTTCAAAACAATGAGTGTAAAGCAATTGTTCCTCATTTTTGTTTATACTATTATATACTGGATTTTATAACATTACAAAATTGATTTCATCTTAAATATATCTTCGCTGAACGCAATTATTTTTCAAGATATTTTGGATCCTGTTAAGAATTTGATAAATATTTAAGAATAATGAGTGAAAATAATTATCATGCATAATTGTTTATATTACCATATATTAGATTTAACAAGATTACAAAATTGATAAAATTGACAAATTTGATATTTCGACCAGATACAACAATTCTTCAAACAATTCTCGCGCCACTTAGGAATTCCACGAATATTCGAGACTGCTCGGAACAATGAATTAACATAAAATCTGACTAATTAATGAAATATGCTTTTCTTTAAAGCGTATCGACTCCGTTTCTCGGGTCGGGCCGGTCTCGCATCTGCAAATTGTAACCAATCGGAGTAGAACAAACAGTCGGGATTGATTTTAATTAATTTCTGCCTTGATAGTTATTCGCGGACCGCGTCGACCGCGCAACATTTTCGTCTCGGTGATTTTATTCCGGCTTCCCTTACTTTCCGCCAGCGGATCGTAACGAAAGCTTTCATAAAATCGCGGTTAAATCTCATCACGAGACAGCTTTTTCTGGCCGTTGCGAGACAATGCTCCCGGCAACAACACGGCGAAGCATCGGCGTAGAAGCGAAGAAGCGCACCGAAGGAAGAAACGTGTCGCTCCTTTCGTTTCCAGCGCCGGGCAAAATGTTGATACCATTTTTTCAGGTTAACCCGCCATTTTCTTCGTGAACGCTCGCGGCTGAACCGTGAACGCAACGAAATAACGAAAATATCTCTGCGAAATTCAAACCGCGCGAATGCCATTCTTTTCTCGCCGCTTTGTCCGGCCCGCTGCAGTTCACCGGCGCGCACATACTGCACCCCGCTAATGAACGGTTATAATTAAACTGCGGATACTCGCTGAACGTAAATTTTCGTGGATCAACGTCAAATGGAACGTTTCTTTTGTCTCCGCTGGACGTTTCAATATGTTCGGCTATGCGTGGAAATCGTGGGAAGTGTTGCCCCGCATTTGTTTCGGTGCAATTTGCAAGCGAGTATCGTAGAAATTGATGAGGCTCGATGTTAAACGAGAATTTGATGTCGCGAACAAAAAACTTGCAATTCGATTCGAGGCGACGCAATTAATTATTGGAAATACTGCTGTATTGTATTTTATTGTATTCTGCAAATCCAAGAAGCTTTTATGCTTTTTTTAAGGCAAACGTTATTAGAAGTGGCTGCATTTGTCTCACTGCATTTTGCAAATAAACATGATAGAAATTTGTGTGATTCAATATTGAATAAAAATGTTATTTAGTGTACGAAGAGTTACAATGCACTCGACAGCAGTGAAAAAGTTATTGGAAATATCGCTGTGATTATTTGATCATCTTTTGCAAATAGGTTTATTATCGAATGGTTTTTTTTATTTCTTGAAGACAAGGCAAACACTATAAATGCACTATAAATTATAGATCTTCGTTAAATAGATTTCGTGCACGAAGAGTCGGAATATCTTCAAAGTAGTGCAAAAGTAATTGAAAGCGCTGATACATTAATTTTCTTGTATTTTGCGAACTATTGTTGTGTTAATATCAGTAAATCAACGATGAATGAAGAATGACTTTTGCAATGAAAAAGTCTCACTCTTCCATTCAACACAATTCTGAGAAATATCGTCGCATTGTTTTCGATGTACAATATAAAATATGTCAGCGCATTGGAAGTTTATTACAACGATAATACGAACGTTTGTACGTACAGTGTAATAGTTGACAAAATTTCGTGTGACGCATAATTCCGATCGAATTCGTGAAAGCACTGATTATTAAACCATCGTAGAAACGCATTATGTTTCGATGCGAACAAGGGTGATAGAAAGGTAATTAATTAATTGAAACGACTTCTCGATGAAGTGTCGTTCTATGCGTTGATTGAAGTGTCTATACATTGATTAAAGTGATCACTTTGATATGGACTCTAATTAATACATCGGTCCGATCTACAAAACCATGCGTATTTATGGCGGTGCCGAAACTGTGCGGAATCATTAATTACGAACAGGATCGATCCGATTTCGAAAGTTGAAACAGAGAAATGTACAATATGTTTCCCGGGAAAGATCAAATTTATTTGAAATGCAACACCCGCTCTCCGAGGTCAGAGTTTTCTCTTTAAAATAACGTTGCGTCCATCTCCATTACTTTCAGCTTCCAAATGATACGTTCCAACTCGTGTGGAAGCTACTTTTCTTACTTCCACGTTTTCTTTACTGTACCAATTTTCGGCAAGTGACAAATGATCCTGGAGTGACTGGCATTCATTTAAAACGACGCCTCCTCCGCAATACGGACGTAGATTGCTGAAGACAATTTCTTTCGACACTTCGCTGCCTACGGTTTCATATATCACTCGCGCCGCGTCTCAGAAAACCTACCGTTAAATAATTCTCTCAACGATAGAGCATCGAATCAAGCTATCCGCAAACGTGACAAAACAATATCAACTCTGATACGTACTTTAAACATGGTTACACGAAAAACCTGCGCATAGTTACTCATTCATTTTCACTTTCTATTTCGATTAGTTTCGTATCAATCTAAAATTTATGTGCCTTACACATATGAATAAAAATCAAAGGCAGGAATTCATCCATTTTTATTTTCTACGCGAATCTGAACGATTTTCATTTAGTCCGAAATATTGGATCTCAAATAAATGTATAAACATCAAACACAATAATTCATCCATTTTTATTTTTTATAGAAATTTAAAGAATTTCGTTTGATAAAAATTGTTGCGTGTCAAATAAATGTATAAAAATCAAGTACAATATTTCATTCATTCCTAATTTTTATAGAAATTTAAAGAATTTCGTTCGATAAAAATTGTTGCGTGTCAAATAAATGTATAAAAATCAAGTACAATATTTCATTCATTCCTAATTTTTATAGAAATTTAAAGAATTTCGTTCGATAAAAATTGTTGCGTGTCAAATAAATGTATAAAAATCAAGCACAATATTTCATTCATTCTGAATTTCTATAGAAATTTAAAGAATTTCATTTCATATAAAATGTCGTGTCTCAAATAAATGTATAAAAATCAAGTACAATATTTCATTCATTCCTAATTTTTATAGAAATTTAAAGAATTTCGTTCGATAAAAATTGTTGCGTGTCAAATAAATGTATAAAAATCAAGCACAATATTTCATTCATTCTGAATTTCTATAGAAATTTAAAGAATTTCATTTCATATAAAATATCGTGTCTCAAATAAATGCAATAGTGAAGCATTTTACAATATTTAGGAATAAAAATTGGTCGAACTTCTACTTGAAAATTAGATACTAGATTTAGGTTTAAAATTAAATAATTCCAACTTCATTGTATAAAATGGAACATAATTAAGTTGTATCTATTTATACATACTTTATTATATATTGTATAGTTAACCTTTATAACTCGAACATAAAAAATATGCACTTATAAATGTAATATTATAAATGAATATAAAACACAGTATTTAAACAAAAATTAAAATTTAATTTCTCACACGAAACGTCATTTTCTCTGAATTATATAAAATCCAATTTATCTAAAAATAGATCAATAATTCAACCGCCAAAATCAATGAATAGACAAGGTCTGTTTTAATTACGTTATTTTCCAATTTGAATTTTTCCCTTATACTTAATATCTAAAATAGTGTTCCAATTATATTTCCTGCTTTTGCTCAGGTTTTTCGTGTAGAATGTTTGTTTCAAGAAAAATAATTAAGCTTGTCACTGATAGATGCCACATTTGTACAGTTTAATGGATAAATGTTAACGAAACTTTCGCAGAAATCCCAAGTTTTTCCTCGACTTTCCTAAGTCGCAACGTCTACCCCTCTAGAGCACTTTCAGCAGTATTCCACCAGGGAGGGGGCTGCAATGACCATCTGTCGTCGGAATGGACGACAGTTTGGTAACATTGTGGACTTTTCCCAAAGTTCCGGTCTTCCGGTAGAGATCAGACGCGATATTACACTTGAGAAACCCGGCCGCGCATATTATGTTAGTAAATATTAATCTAATATTATTTTCACGTCGACTTGCACTCAAACGCCTTGTCGAATTACGAAAACATCGCACGCCGACAATTCCATAATATCTGGTCGTTTGGAAAGTTGTTTCGTTCTTCCGCGAGAAAATGAAAAACGATCTTTCTTTTTGTAACTTTGAAATCTTAAGCTCGCGTAAGACCTGTTTTTTTATCGGCAAAACACTGAATCAAGTGCTTTGTTAACACTTACAGAACGAAATTATTTTGTAAAACTAATAAAACTGTGATCTTTGTGTAAAAGACAAATTTTCTTTATCAATTTTAGCAAACACACAAGAACCAAGCTTTTCTCATTCTTTCTTTAATCATTTTAATGAGTTTAAAATAATATGTAAGTTATCTCAGATCTTTCAGATGTTTCTGCTGTTTTAAATTTCACTTACACATTTTTATAATAAATGCATTAAATCCGTAGAATAATTGTAATATTTTATTATCAATGAATATTCATTTACTTGTCAATTTTATTATTCATTTAAATGTGGACGAAGAATTCTTCCTTTGAATGAATAAATCTGTCAAATAAATTGTAATAATTCAGACTGTAAAGAAACAAATTTAATCCTTACTGTTATAATGATTTTCTCAAAACTATTATATTAGAGTTATGATGAATCTCAAATGCAGAAATACATGTTATTATAATTGAATTCTAGATAGAGAAAATTAAAAACATATTAAAACATAAAATTTAAGAGCAACGTTGGGGTTATGAGTGACCCAGTAGACTAGTTAAGGGTTTAGAGGATAGACTAGTTAATTACTGAAAGGGTGAAAATGACTAATTTTTAATTTTTTCTCTCGGTTAACAAAATGTTTTGTTGAAGCACATATTACAGTAAAAACCGTCCTTAACCAGGGTAAACTAAATTTTATTATTACGACATAACCAGAATAATTTGAGAGTGTAAAAATTGTATGTAATCACTGGATACATCTATTAATTCTTATTTGTGCTACAAATCGTATAACACCTACACAAATGTAGCCCCGTTATCGTCAAAAGCCGATGGAATAAATATGCAGTTTAGCAGAGTCACCTGTAAATAGCATTATTTCTTCTCATATTTGAAGATTATTTCCTTTGTCATATTTCAGGATTATTTCCTTCTCCACATTCGAGGATTACTTCCCTCGTCCTATTTGAAATACAAAAATAACGAAACAATTTATTATTTAAAATCACGATTGTATCAAATGCATAGATATTATTTCTATTTTCAAATATCAGCATTCTTGCTTCCCATTTTGCTTCAAATAAAACTCGCCCAAGTCCGATACCACTCGCCAACCCAACATACATACATCCGAACTTCTCTCAGTTATCATTCAACCAATCAGAGTGCTTCGATTAAGTGGAATTTGTTGGTCCATTGTTCGCCGGAAGTGCGAAGAATCCCCGAGAAAGGCTGGAACCGAGCTGGAAACGGATGAAACATTTTCGGAGCAGCCACAAAAGTGAGAATTACACGATTGGGGGTCGGTCGTTTGCAGTCGTAATTTCGCGGAGATAATAAAGTCGAGTCCGCGGCTGTAACCAGCGCAATTCTGAATGCACGAAAGTCAATCGACCAGTCGGCCGGCGCAGGTATCCGCCGGTATCCGCGGGGAACACGTCCGCGCGTGGGCGTGGAACCATCTATGCAGCCTGTCCAGAAGAACCTTTATGCCGTGGGTTTCTCATTGGCGTGTGTTCCCGAGTGCATCGCCGGCAGAAGCAAATTAACAAATGGCGATGCATGAATACGCGTTTGCGGCGCGTGCACGGAAAGGCGGGGAACGCATAAAGGGAAGAAGTGCCGCGCGCTGGTTTACGCGCGCAAGCACCGTGTAACGCGCTCCTACGTGAAAGTAAACTATTTCATCCTGTCGCTGGAGTTATTACCGGACCCGGAGTCTCGCTCGCCATTTTCTACGGACATCAATATGCATGGAAATATACAGAAATACGGGGACAGCGCGTATCCGAAGTCCGAGCCGAAATTACGCCTCGAAGATGAATGCCGAGCGAATCCCGCGATGCGACGGATTATCAGCTTAACGCGTTTAGGATTGTTTTGTGTCGCATTGTATTTGGTCGAATTAAATCATTCGAATGATTGAATCGAATGATCGCGTCTCCTGCTCAAAATCGGTCGCGCGATTGTTTAAAGTGCGAAATGAGGTACGGGAGATGCAAAACAATTTTTTGGATCGATCTTATTGCCTCTATTGGAATAATAACAAATTCAATGAATTACGAATCATTAAGTTATTGTAATATTAAATTACGAATTTATTTAAATTATTATAATATTGAATTACGAATCGTTAAATTATTATAATATTGAATTACGAATCATCAAATTATCATTAAATTATGATCAAATCCCATTATTCCCATGATCAGCAAAAATTACAGCTGTATATTATTATTATTAATTTTTTGCATTATTTTTAATGAAAGAATTGAAGAAGAAATTTTCGAAATTTTCAGAATAATTTATGCAACATTAGGAATTACCCTATAACACATATTAGGAACACTCCAATCACATTTCTGCCTTTCATCCATCTTTGTTGTCCGATCTTGAAAATGCAAGAAAAACGAGCATCATTTATTATGTCCTAGTTTTGTAAATATTATGAACCGAGTGCGGAAGTTTACGAACGATAAATATGTAAAATTCATATGACATTTATGCATGAAAAATACGCACGAGAAATATGTGAAATATGCGGAGCATGTTATGCATATATTTTTAAACAGAAATATGCAAAGCATATGCGTTATGCAAAAAGACGTGGGTTTTTAGAAACCTCTAATCGCGAAACAAATTTCTGTCCAGATCTCAGTTTCTATAAAAATATGAATTCGCATGAAGTTCGCACTCTAATTATGAGATTCATTTCACTATCTTCCACTAATTCTAATTAATTTTGAACAGACAGTTCTGTCCTCGTTTTTTCTGTTCCATCTGTGTTGATCTTCCAAGATCGGACCAGCTTTGTTAACATTCTTAAGTTGCACGATCCTTCGGCATTCTCAGAATTATAAAAATAAATTGGAAGAATCGTTCAACAAATTGCCTTTCTTTTTAATCAAACATGATTGAATGATATTTTAAAACGAACGCGCGCATTCGAAGTTTTATTACAATGCTGTTCAGCATTCTTACTTTTTAAAACTTTTACACCGTTCCACGCAATTCTAGATTTACCGTAAATCATTGTTTTTGGTTGTACACAGTTTCAAAAAATCATGAGACGTGTCCCTAATTTTTCTGAAGAGTGATGAGAGTACAAAAAAATTAACAATATCTGATTAATACTACCAAATCGAAGCACAACAATAGAATCGATCGAATGTCATCAGATGTTGCAACCTTGAAATTCGAGCTGCTCCGGAACTGAAAATCAGTTTCAAGTCAGAATTTGGCAGTAATCGATTATTTTGCTATTATCTTCGCAATTGATTATTAAAATATTCTGGTGCTCATAATCATTAATCAATTAATCGTTACTAGAATAAATCATGATTGTATAAAATAAAAATTTTCCACACCAATTGCAAAAAATAAAAACTGGATAAAAAGTTTTCTTTTTTAGTAACTTTAATATTTACTATCTTTTTAGTAACTAAATAATAAATAATACGGCGACATTTTTTAACCTTTTTAATCTCTCTAGTATTTTAAATTTAAACCACTCATTTTCTCGATGCGTGCCTAAAATCCGAATAATAATTAATAACATATATTATATAATACACTCTCTCTCTAATTCCGATTAAATCTATTCAAAAATAATACATATTAGATAACATATTAATTTCGATTGAATCTATTCAAAATTATTATTAACTACCGTAATATCAAATTTGTTCAGTGAATCATGGTCGAAGCAGGTTAATTATTACACGATTACACAAGTTATTCATTCATCGCAATCACTTCGTTACTTGGTAATCGTAATTATTAATCCTGGAAATGATTTCACGTTGGTCATAATCGTTAATCAGATTACTTTTTGCCCGACTCTGTATCGAGCCCGGCAAATAAATCCCGTCGTTCGAGTCCATTAGTCCGGTAACAAAGGCAGCTCGGGAACAAACAGTCCTCAACATTTCATTCAGTGGCGATTATTATCGTTGACCGGGCAAGTAGTAAAGTAAATGGAATCCCGTACATAGATTCGAGGCACGTTACCGAACACGTGCTCAGGTGCATCACTAACGTGCAGGCAACCGTAATATAAAGTGATATGTGTGTGAAGCATACACCTGTACGCGTATGTATATTTGTGGCTGCGTACACGTATACGTACATATCGCGATATGTACGTGTAGATATACGTGTAGAGAAGCTTCTCGACGATGGACACGTTATCGCCGCTGCCGCCGGAGAACCATGATCGATCCTATCACCTATCAAACTCCATTAACTCGTTCGTTCACCTGCTACCACCTGTATACCTGTGCTCCCAGATGTCAGGCTCATTGCGTTTACAACGCGAGAGTTAATTTCATAGTGGACAATTAAGAAGACGCGTCGAGCTGGCTAGAGCGTAGAATGATCGAATGACTCTGCGACTCTGGCGTTACGCAGCGAATTGACCTCATCGACCCGAACAAACAGAACTATATTTCAAGTTAGTGCGCAGGTGATGCACCGTGATTTTGATGCATTGCGAATCTGATACATGGCGAATCTGATACACGCTGATTCTGGTGCACTCTTAGCGCGACGCGGGGCTATTTATTCGACCTGATTAAGGCAGGAGAAACGCACTCGTTCTACCGAATTTTCGAAGGAGAACTATAGCTATTCGATCTGATTTTTGTGGCGGGAAATATTTAGTCAGTTCGGTTTTTAAAGGAGGGAATTATTCACACATTTGACATGGTTTATTCTCGAAGGATTACTATAGTTATTCGATCTGATTTTTGTGGCGGGAAATATAATATTTAGTTAGTTCGGTTTTTAAAGGAGGGAATTATTCATTTGACATGGTTTATTCTCGAAGGAGAACTATAGTTATTCGATCCGATTTTTGCGGCGGGAAATATTTAGTTAGTTCGGTTTTTAAAGGAGGGAATTATTTATATTCGACATGGTTATTAAAGGAGAAGAATATTTATACAGTTTAATTTTGAATGGAGAATATTTATTCGGTATAATTCTGGATGGAGAAAAATATTAATTTAGTCTAATTTTTAATGGAGAAAAATATCTATTCAGTCCAATTTTTAAAGGAGGGAAGAAATGCATAGATTTTATAACAAAATTACAGAGTAAAGTATGCATTTCATAGTTAATGACATGAAATGACATATTTCATTTGACACTTAATGACATATTTCATATTTAATGAAATATGTATTTGGAGTTAACGTTTGAACGCTTTTAGTCGTGCATGTAATTCTAAAATTCGTCAATTCTAGTTGATAAAAAATTGACTAAGCACATTTTCATGACAAAAATTGTGCCAAATTATAGGTAATAGTTTGCTACAACAAAAATGTGTCAATTAATACCGTGTTAAGTCAACAATCGTGACATTTTAATGTACTTACTAATCAATGAAACTCTTTAATCATTCAAAATTTTATGCATGTACTGCTTGTGCATATTTAAATAAACAATTCGATCACACTAGCAGAGAGATGCCTGAAGATATTATTCGTCGAAATAATACGTCGAGAAGCGTATTATCGCATATTAAGCAGCTTATTCTTCTTGCAAAGAGCTAAATTATTCTTCAAGAAATTACGGCTACGCAAATGCACTTTATTTCCGCGTCTATTTATTACGAGATAACTGGAAGAATCGTAAATTAATTTCCCGTTTATTCGTCGGAATTTTAACGACGAGCGTCTCCAGGCGAAACAAAACGAAACGAGATCATCCCGGGACGAACGTTGCCGGGAATTCGGAAGAAGAACCCTACGAACCGGGATGTCCTTAAATAATGATATTTTATTACTTCGGGCACGTATTTGCGCGGAGTTATTTGCCATTCTGTGGACCAATGGTAAACTCTGAATGACTTTTAAAGCGAGTTTCGCAAACAAGTTGAAAGTGCTCCGGTAACTGTGAAGTAGTACTTTTCGAAACACTTAATTGCGATGAATTTTCAATTTTCCTTCGAACTTTCGTCGCCCGGAGAGCCTCCCGTTGAAATATTTAGAATTAGTGTTAATGCTGTCAGCTAATGCTAACACAATTTTGTCCTGCAATATGTATGGACATCCTGTGTGCCTTCGTGAAACATACGCTTCTGTTTGTTCTGCGCCCGTTTCACGTCTACATATTTCAGCTCGTGCATCAGTCTAATGGAAAAACGACGAATTTGTTAATTTAACGATTAATTAATTTAACGATGTTAGTTAATTCCTCGACCGAAAGAAAACGTTTCGTTCGGAATGTTCGTTCATACTTCGAATTATTGCTTTAGCTAAATCACGACGATAAGAATTTATAATAGAAATTTTAATATTAGAGGTTTAGTTTCTGGTAAATTATTATTATTGCATTCATACTTTAAATCTTTAATTATTATTAGTATTATTATGATCGATGATATTATATAGGCTGCATGAGAGCCCATTTGTACAAAAGAATATTAAAACTATATTTAAAACTATAACTGAAACTAAAAAACTTAATAGATTTATTAAAACTTAATAAACTTGATCTAAATATTTAATATATATATACTTTAAATGCCTGCGCATGTCACGGGCAAACTAACTTAACGCAGAACAATTTCAAATCTTATAAATTTTATTACAATCGAAACAATGTTTCGTTTTTTATGCATACACAAGAACTTGAGGTAATCGAACGACGTAAATTTTCTCATTATATGTAAGATATAATTGAAATAATTAAAACTTTTCTCAGTATGTGTGAAAGGTTCAAGAATTAATTTGTAGTTGACGAATATAAGCGAAAATTATTATGAACGACGAAATTTAAAGAAGCTCAGAATTAAACGAAATATCATTTTTTGAACGATGCCCGTTAATTAACTGAAAACACGATGCCGGTCCGCATGAACGAACAAATTCGTCCGTTCGAAATTCTCGCCGCTGGATCGCGAAGGAAGTTTCCAGCGCGAAATTCCTCGGTTAAATCGATAGCGGTGGTAGGATAAACAAGTTTCGAAAAGAACGTGCGTCGACTTCTAATTGGTCAGTGTCGATACTGTCAACTCTGTATCTCCGATTAGCTGTGTTGTGCCCCGAAGAACACTCGGAGCGCCGTTCCCGCGAGCAACCGTGCGAAGATGCACGCCTCAGCAGTACGTGCAGTCTCGAGACCACTAGAGAACCGCTCGCGACGCGGTTTACAGAATTTCCTTATATGGTAATACCTACCTCAAATCGTACCCGACAAAAGCTAACCGTCCGACGTCGACTTACGAAAAACAGCTAACGATATGCAAGCACGAACAACGTCGGTGAATAAACTGGCTTCGAACGCGGTACCGTTTGATGCTATTTCTTTTTTTTTAATAGTAATTTTCGATTAAAAACGCTCGTATTTAAAGTTTGTTGGGCAAATTCAATTATTAAATAATGAATAAGAAATTACGAATTAAATTAATGCTTCGCCCGCAAATAATAGTTAAATGTTTTATTTAATTGAAAAATCATTTAAGTAGTTCCACAAATAAGTTATTTATGATTTCTTATTTGCGAAGAAAATGTTGCTTTATTATTTGTCTTTTCTTCAAATTCAAATAAAAAGTAACTTTTTTTTATTCTCTTTCATACATGACATAATGGATATTTTGTACATTAATTTTGCAAATAAAATGTTATTCCTTATTACACAGCGATTGAAAATCATTACTTTCTGATTATGACGTGTGCTCGACGCGTTGTGCCGAATAAATAATAAGTAAGAAGCGATTAAATGATAATTAATAAGAAACAATTGAAATTATAAATATGATATATTATAAATATATATATATATATATATATATATATATTATAAATATATAAATTATAAATATAAGTATTTATAAATAAGGAAAAAATTGTATTGTTTTAAATAATTTACTTAGACCTAGATAAATACTAAGCAATTATTATTGTCTTTTATTTAGATCTCCAAATAGCAAATGACTCTTTATTTAAATGAACATTTAATTAAAAATACAGAAAAAGAATTCCGGTTGACCGTAATGAAGGAAAAACTGAAAGTATGCAAATTCAATGCACAAACGACAATATGCGATCATCGCGACGTCTATAACGGAAATAAGCTGGAATTTCATATTGGGAGAGAGGTCCTCGTATTAGGCAACTTTAACCTGTAACCTGACCGAGCCGAGCAGCCATATTCGAAATGCAGTTCGGAACGAAAACTATTTGCATAGTCTCGCAGTTCTTCAAAGAGATACGATTATCTCCAAGGACGCAACACCGTTGCGTAGATTAGCATGAGAATTAGGAGGAGTACGGAAAAAGAGAGCATAAAAGCTTGAGTTGCACATGGTTTTCGGGTTAAAGTCAGTTCGTAAATCGAAGAGGCGTAATCATCAGTCGAAAATGAGTCGATACGTTTTGCTGTTACTGTTGCTGGCTGCGTATGCCGAAAGTAAATATCCCCAAATTGTTTCAAACAAATTTCACCGAATTCTTTGAAGGGAGAATTTCAGAGAATTCAATTTTCTTGATGTCTGATCGTAGGTGCCGCTGTCCCTATACCGAGACAGTGCCTTGGCGAGCATGAAGTCTGGATGCCATGCGGAGATTGGTGCAATCCTGGATGCTATTTGAGTCCGAAAATACAATGCAAAGTGGTAAGTGTTTGCAGTGCTTTACACCTTAAACGGCCCAGCAATTTTTTCACTCGAAAGTTAATCCACGGCCCTAGCAATTACCTTATTTCTACCGACTGAAGTTCAACAATTTTTTTCCCGAAAATGCCAAATTTCAGGTTGCCGTGAATTTCGGAGACTATCAAAAGTTACCTTTGAATAAGTTAGAGCAATTTTTTAAAACGTTCTTTATGTGAAACGAGAAGAACAAGAGAAATAATTAAAACAGCACCTTGAAGAAGCTAGAATTATCCTGGAACTTTCATTGAGGAAGTTCTCGTGACAGGATTTTGAAAAATAATGAAAAGTCTTTCTAGGACATAGAGCTATCTTAGAACGTTCGATGAGCAAGATTCCACGAGAGGAGCACGAGAAACAGGGAAGGGACTGATGAGAGAGGCATGAGACATAATGAATAAACTTGTCGGGACAAGGTAGAACTATCTTAGAACGTACATTGAGAAAGTGCTGATGAGAGGAGCATGCGACAAAATGAATAAGCTTGCTAGAAGATAGAACTATCTTGAAACGTTCATTGAGCAAGATCTCATGAGAGGAATAAGAGGAACAGTTAAAAAGCACTTTGGCACAAGTTGGGATTATTTTAAAATGTTCATTCAGAAAGGTCCTGTGAGAGGAACACGTGGACTAATCGAAGACCTTCTTGGATCAAATGAAAGCAATTTTAGAAGGTCCATTGACGAAGATCCAGCGGGAAGCGCCCAACATAAATTCTTGTTGCGAGCGAAGATGACAAGTGGTTAACAAACACCGTAATTAAATCTTCTGCATAAAGTTGATATTGATATTCAAATTATTTTATACAATTATTACTTTATACTTGATACAAACAATAAGGTCAAGAATTACGTTTCGTATTTCTCGAAATTAAGAGCTACTTTGTAAAGTGTTCAGAAATTATTGTTAACTGATTATAAACATTCGTGTTACTTCAATGGTACCTAATCACTTAAAGATCAAGAATAACTTTCAACATTGTTAAGATTGAGAAATACTTGCCAAATTACTCAGTACTTATTACAAACTATAAATATTCATTGTTCATCGATGCAAAACTGTGCAGGCAAATGAAGTATTCTTAGAGATGGCACCTGATCAATTGACGATCAGGAATAACTTGCTATAATCGTAATATTAAGAGCCACTTGCCGAAATTAGTCAGAGCTTATTACTAGACAGCGGATTTTATGCATTAATAGCACGAATGAGTAGACCAAATGCAAAATAATAAATACATTTGAAGAATTTTAAAATGCTGCTGGATTAATGTCAATGTGTACGTAGCTCCTGGAGCTCGCGATAACTGCGGACGATTTTTATTTCGCGTAAAAATCCGCTGTCTACTTATCGCTGACTATAAACATCCATCGTTCTCTCATCGATACAAAATTTGTGAACGAAATGCAATAAATTCTCTGAAATTGTTCCTCGGTTTGTATACAGAAATGGACAATTTTGGGAAGGAGATACGATTATTCGAGCCTCGCGTCTCGTTTTATTGTCGCCGATTGTCAACAACTATAAAATATACGAATAATCGTATCTCCTCTTCCCAAATTGTTCTTTTTTGTGTACAATTCGAGCGTTAATTAGGGAGAATTTAGTGTACTTGCTAGGATAACGAAGAAACTTTTTAATATCTTGATACAACATGAACTCTGATCAGTTCTAACTGAACCTTTTGTTTCTGTTCCGATCGGAACACATGATGCTAGAACATTCTTGCAAAAGGTTCGGATGTTCCATAATATTTTTCGATCCGAGCTTACGACTATTTGCGAGATGTTCGTGTACTTGTTGCTGAGGCTGTGCGGATTGATTCGTTCGTCAATTAATTCAATCACAATCTGATTCAGGTATGCCACCCGGAGTTAGGTCACGGAAGCTGCGGCTGCGTGCACGGATACAGAAGAGACGCCGATGGCAGATGCGTCAAGTGTTAACTGAGACAAGCTGCGAAGCGTACGAAAAGCGAGAAGAGAGAGAGAGAGAGAGCAATGTACTTCTGTAAGAAGCAATAAAAATTGTAATTCTAGCGTGTATTGCTAATTTTAACTAGGAAGTCGAGTGCAGACTCGTCGATAGCCATTCGCTGGCAATTTGATGGCCGCCCGATAAAAGGCGTAGTTTATTTCCGCGCTCGCTGCAGTTACCATGATCTTGCGATGGATTATCAATAACGTATCGCTCGTATTTGCATGGAGAACGCGGACTATGAAAGTCGGAATCGCGTGGGTTAAGGCAACAAAGACCAAGTTGATGCAACAGGAGGTGCATTCGAGTGTTCAAAATGTTCGGATAGCTCGTTGCGAGGATGCTGTTAGCCGTCCAGTGTAAATATCTTTCGGTTTATGATGATCTTTCGCAACTGGTTGCTTTTAGTGCCGACTAAAAGTGTTGTGTGTATGTGAGCGAAAAATACCAAACCTGATTGATGAAGTCTCGTCAAATTTCAGAGAGAAAAATTATACAAATTTCCTAGAAAATTAAGAAGGGAACGCAAAGTAAGGAATAAAACTGTTAGTTGTTACAAATATTAAGAAAACAATATTTTCTTAAGTATAGCGATCAAGGATGCATCGTTGTTCGGCACTATAAGGGTCAAGCTGCTCACGAAATCACCTTTCTGTATGTGCATATTTATGCAACAGCAACATTTTCCGAACCGATTCGAGGAAACAATAGATAAATTGAAATTTCTGTCCGTTTTTTAATAACCTCGATTTAACTACGTTAAATTCTGCTGTTTCGGATTTTATCTAGTTACTTTCGTCGTGAGTGCATTCAATGCACTTTTTACTGTTCCAAATTTTACATAGTTATTTTTATCACGGGTCCATCGAGAATCTGCAGTCTGTACATTATCTATCGATGCACTGCGGATTATTATGCAAATTTCTACTTGTCAGTGAACAAACATGTTCGAACGTGGTGACATTCGACGCACCGCTATTTCTCTGTAACGTTCGCAATCTATGCATTTTAGTGCAACGTGAACATTTTCTGAATCGTTTCGGAGAAACAATAGATGAACACAAATATTTTTCTTTAATAATTGCTGCACTATGTCAAAGGTTTTTGATTTTTCTATTGTCTTGGATTTTTCATTGTTATTTTTGTCACGAGTGCGTTGCATATGCAGGATGCGCTTTATCTGTCAGTAAACTGCAGATTATCATGCAAATTTCTATTTGTCAGCGAACGAACTCGTTCGGACCTGATGACTTTTAACGCGCAGATATTTCCATAACACGCGTATTATTTGCGCATTATTGCACAACATCGACATTTTTCGAATCGATTGGAACAAACGACAGCTAAATAGAATTGCCTTTTTTTATTTTTAAATTCTTTCGGTCCGTCCACAGTTTTGAATTTTCCGTCTTTATTTTTATCACGAGTGCATTAAATCTGCAGTCTGCGCATTATTTATCAGCATTCTGAGCATTTACCTATGTAAATAGACATTTTTTCATTCTTCCGATCTATCTGCTGTTCGAAATTTTACGTACTCATTTTCGTCGCAAGTGCATTCAATTTGCAGTCTGTTCATTACGATGACTTCCGACGCATGTAGTCGCCGACGAAAGGATTCAGACATATTGAAACCGTTATAATTTCACGAAGAGGAATCGTACTGCAATAAACCTGCACTCATTTTAAAGCTTGGAGCCTCTACTTTCGGAGTGCATCGTTCATTTTCTTGTAAGATTTTTTTGTGCGGCATGGCGGATGAGAGACCGAAGCCCCTTTTTACATTGAAAATATTGCAGACTGAAATGTCTCTAATAAAAGCATTGTACGATTATTTTCGTAATTAAATCCATTATGGGGTTGGAAGACAAAGCTTACTTTTTGCAAACCCGCAGGTCATTGTGCGACCTCAACATTCTCTGAATCAGTTAGTGGAAACGAGAGACATATATGGGAATCTCTTTCTTCCGTTAATAATTTTAAAGTAGCACATAAGAACTATTAAATTTACTAAAAATGCAGTAAAGTTTTGAGACTTTACATTTCGCGCTATTGTTAACGTTTCTATAATCTGTCAATCGAAAATTGCATTCGAATATACACAAATAGAATGTATAAACGTTATTTGAACGTTAACGTCGCAACCGTGTGTGAAAATTTAAATATCCTTTGTAGGATCATATTTACCCGAACAGTATCGAGAGATCGATAATATCGCAGTGGGCATCGATTTTTAATCCTGGAAAGAGAATCCGAGTGCAATATTATATTGGCAAAGGGAGCTTACGACCAGCATGCTTTCAAAACTCAATATTTTTCATTTCCTTATGGTTTTATATTTAATATGCTGGACCGATGGGAATCGTACTAAAATATAAACATTGCATTTCATTAGAGCTTCGTGACAGTTCTATTTCACCATATTTCACACATTGATGTGTGTTCCAATTTATCGTATCACCTGCAGAGTTTCTATAGCATACTTAGTCACTCAGTTTACTTACGGGTCGAACAATCGTACAATTCATCATTAAAATATGTGGCACAGCTGGAATTTAATGGGTTTATTACCCAGTCAATAATTTATATAATTATTGTTAATATCAATTTATATCATTATTATCAATATTAATGTATATAATTATTATTAATATAAATTTATATCATTATTATTAATATTACTTTATATAGTTATTATTAATATTAATTTAGATAATTATTATTAATATTAATTTATATGATTACTATTAATATCAATTTATATCATTATTATTAATATTAATTTAGATGATTATTATTAATATCAATTTATGTCATTATTATTAATATTAATTTAGATGATTACTATTAATATCAATTTATGTCATTATTATTAATATTAATTTAGATGATTACTATTAATATCAATTTATATCATTATTATTAATATTAATTTATGTAATGATTATTAATATCACGATTTCACAGAGTCAGTATGAGAACAGCTTGAATCTACAATCTATAGGAACAGTATTTGAGAATTAATTACAACGGAGGCTCCCTTATCCGAACATTTATTGTCACAATATTCAAACGTTCAATTATCTAAATCTTGCATTATTTAGAATAATATAATAGAATAATAAATGTTTTGATATCGCGCGGAATATTAAAAAATTACACTATTACACTGTAAAAATGAGGTTAATAATTAAATATATACAGTAAATTCTTCCCAATCGTCTTTCGGCTTGTAACTAAAAAGAGAGATGGGAAGAGAAGATTCTATTATTCAAACTTCGTGGCTCGTTTTTATAATTGCCGATTGTCAACAACTATAAAAACGAGGCGCAAGGCTCGAATAATCGAGCCTTATAAATAAAATAAATATCTCCTATTTCCAAACTATCCATTTTTGATTGCAAGCTGAAGAACAATTGGGGAGAATTTACTGTACTGCATTTTAATATTGATTTTATGTTCAAGATATCGCATTAAAAATGCAATCATTAGCGACCGCTTATGTTAATTACAATTTACATCGGAGACGGTCTTGCAGCGGTTCTAATTGAAACTTTGCCTTCGCAGAATCAGAAAATGTTCGCACGGTAAACTGACGCTTATAAATGAGAGGAAGAAATCAAAAATGGAAGGAAAGTGAGGGAGATTAAAAAAAACATTCGTACCGTATATCGTCCGTGGAATTCGTTTCGGTGGAGAGGTACGTAAAACGACGGAAGGGAAAGTGCGAAAAATTGGTGACCGCGCTTCTGATAATTGAATGGCTGCGCCGTTCTATGGATTTATCTCTGCTACCAGAATTTTCCAGTGCGCCCTGGAATAGTTAAACCTTGACCTTTTATATCGGACCCGATCTTCCCGAGCTTCTCCCGAGTTTCTATCGAAGATGCAATTAATAAGCGCCAAACCTAATAGCGGGCTCAATCGTACTTAGCGCTCCCTATATTTATCCCGTTGCTACTGATTTAATTGCTGTTTCGAGGACAGCTTCGCACAATACTTCTGAGGCCGTGCAATTAAAATACAAGACCCGTCGACTTCGAATCCGAATTACAGACTTTTCATCGATTTTAATTTCGGAGTACAATACGCGTTTCAGCGAAATTTGGTAAATGTTAACACCTTACCTGTCGCAGATTTTTCATCATTCAGTGTCAGCCGAGATGACACTTTTTAAGAATTTCTTAAAAAATCATGGTTTGTTTTTCATACCGTAAGATAATTATGTAAGATGCATAAATGAAAAAAGAGAAAATCATTTTTCCTATAAGATTTTACAGCATACAGTATAATGATTTTTATTTCCATTTAACTTTCTATAGCAGAACTGTAATTTTTGTGAATGACTCCGTTAAATTACTTAGATTAATATGACGTAAGAAGATCTTTTGAAATTATTATATAAAAATTATCGAGCTTAGACACAGTTCAGTCATTGAAAAGATTGTCAAATAGGTTCCCGGTGAATAAAGTGTTAATCACAATTTATCTCATTTACTTTTGCATTCAAGACATTATACACGTTTAGCAACAATTGAATTTAATATAATTATACCCGAATAATTATTTCATAATTTTCGTTGCAAGCAAACCGCGGATTCTCATGGAAAACAAAAGTTCTGTGCACCAACCGCAGCCAGCAAATGCTAAACGCGAACCAACTTTTAATAACTTTAATAAGTTGGAAATAATGCAAAACTAAATAAACATCGATTTTCATTTCGATTGTTCCGTATTTCGTGTATTAATTATTGCCGCGAAAGCATAGAATCCACAGACCCCACCTGGTAGCACAAAACAGTTGAGATTTTCGAGCTTCCGCGTAACAAAACGTCTAAATTGTTTATTCACGATCGGCATTATTTAACTTCGACTATCCAGATGCCTTTATAAATATTTCAAACGCGCTCTGATTTACTATTCATACCGCATTTTCCTATTGAAAACGGTACGTACTTGCGGAGGGAGAATCATAAACCCTCCATAGAACGATTGTACTGAAAAAAAAACTCTCGAGATCTGCATTTAATTTGATTATCAAAGTGACGGGGAACAATGTACCGGCGAAGTCGCTTCGGAGCGGTGTACTCGGTTGCAGCTGTAACTGCAATCGCGGAGTTCCGGTACGCATTGAATCGCGAACCGGTGCTTTGACATCTTATTGACCTTTCAGCGATCGTTTTAGACCACTCTTTTATTTATAGGTTACACGGTACAAGCAATTAATCGAGTCCGAATGAACTCGCTGGTTTCATATTTTTCTTTGCACGTTAGACAAATAGTATTATCTTGAAATCGGTATTAAACTTTCAGTTTGTAGTCACTTTTAATTGATTTTGTGCCAATTATCTACGGTAAACATGTTAATAAATTCATGAATGTTACAATTAGAAACCATTAGGGGCAGCAGATTGTTTTAACACTTAGGCTAAAACGCTTAGAACCAGAGTTCTTTCATTTTAATTATTTTATAATTTGTAAAAATTTATTCGTATTATCAAATTCGCATTGTCATAGAATATAAATAAGTTCATCGATTATTTTGTCATAAGTTCAACAAAGCTAATTTGCAATATTTAATGACAATGGTTCAAAAATATTTCAGTATATTTTTGAAAATGTTTATTGCACACACAATTTGAAGATTAAACGAACTTCACTTCGCAAATTATAGACAATAAAAATTCATTCCGATATCACTAAAGTTTCAGAAGACTAAAAATTCGAACGCAATTGCTTGCATTGTTACTGTCAAATTCAAATGAAATCGTTAATTTTACTATTAACGATGAATGAATTGCCCTCGATTTGCAAAACGTAAAGAGATGCACCAAATTGTTTTTCACAGTGAAAAATACTCCTTCGCTCGGCCAAACGAAGTTCTACTAACTAATGTATAACAATGTTGCGATATCAAATTATGCGCTGACAGCGTTCGATCGTTTTTTTTTTTTATGTAGATTGGATTTGGCAACTTCAAGTTATGGACGAACGTAAAGGTATCACGCATGAATTCCGTTTTACGGCCGCATGAATTTCAAAGCGGCCCGATAAAAATTCCTTTTCGATAAAACAGTATAATGTCTATTGGGCCTCGTTGGAATTCAGCGTTGCTAAATGCGCGGGAAAAACGGTGAACGTGTTCGCATCCAATGTGCCACGCGGTTCTGCTAAAGTGTGCACTTGTGCAGCCTCTGCCGAAACCATCGGGAGCATTTATATTCGACGAATTCATGGCGGCCATGCCCGGAAGCCGTTCAAATCCTCGCGCATTCGGCTTTTTCATCCATTTTTAAATCTGTTTCCGTGACATCGATGACGATTCACTCGTTGAACCTAAAGGATGCACCTAATCGATTAAATTGATTCCAAAGAAATTCGAATATTAATGTGCCAGACTATTTACAGGAAGCATTAATTTTTCTTACATATTTTTTGATCTATTTATGTGAGCTCAATCTTGATTTTCGCAAGAAAATTAAAAATGCATTAATTTTTCTTACTGATTTTTTAACTTACTTCTGTGATATCGATATTGTTCTCCTCATTCAAACTGCAGCAAATAGCTAATAATTAGACTACAGGTTTAATGCATTCATGCGACAAACTAGTCGGTGAAATTTAAAGTAGAATGCAAGTCTGAGTGACTGAAAAATATCGATTTGCTACTTCGAACTTGTTGAAATGATTAAAGCATGAACGAACAGACAATTTTATTTTTGCATAAAGACCAACAGTCTACTAATAAATTAAATTGGCTCTTGGTATGTTAAAATTTGGATGCATCATCAAGAGCTTATTTTTCTTAAATCAATTTAACTGAATAATCAAACGATATGAGAGAAGTGAGAGCCCATTCAAACTGAAGTATATGTTAAAAAAGTTCTGTGCAACTTAGTGTAGTTTATGTTACATTTTCAATGTTATATTTAATAGAGAGGAAAAATAATTATCCACAGACCCGTGGATATTCCAGGAGCCAATTTTAATTATTGGATTTTTGCACACGAAATAACGATTCTTCGATTTAACATTTATCTAAAAATCCGTCATTTCACGCGCAACCGTCCAGTAATTAACTGCCTGCATTAATAGAGAAATCAGAGAAGCATATATTGAAAAATATCCACAGCGAAATTGCAACGTTGGAATTCGAGTGGATCACAGCACCGTCGAAAATATGGATCTGCCGAAGGCACGTGATTTTGACAAAGATTGTACCCGCGCATATTAATGGTGGTTGCCAACTACGCGGTCAAATGAACACATCCATTATAACGGTTTATAAACCATGGAGATTGGTCGGGTATTGACGACGACGTGCGGTCTCCAATTTTTCAGATGGACCATGCCGCGCCATTTGCGATTGCGTGGCGGGCGCGATGGTCGTGTTTGATTCTGCAGTGATTGTGGTTTTGAGTTGTACAGCAAGCTATGGAATATGCAGCCGGTTAGGTCATACACCAATAGGAAATATGGCTGAGCGAAACCGCTGTCGAAGGTACGAATCGGCTAAATTGCATTGTCGCCTGCTAATCAGTTAATTTACCGAGGATATCCTGAAGATCCTCGGTCGGAATGGATCCGCTAGATCCGATAATTCGTGGTGTCCAAGTATTTTCGAGTATCGAGCGGAGTCAATATGTTGGCGACGCTAACTGCAGATTTTAGGGACGTCGAAATTTTAAGAAAATTATAGCAATTTATTTGACTTATTTGACTGCGATATTTAATTCGAGATTTGTCAGTGATGGTTAAATTACTTGTTCTTAATCTTGTGTTTTTCAATTGTTAAAGTTAGCTAGGATGCTTCTTTTCTGCATAGAAAATGATTTAATAAAATTCGAGATTAAAGCGTTCGTTGATTAAAAATGTGGAATATAACTTTTCAGTAGAATAATATAGAATAGAATATTATGTAATAGAATATTATAGAATAGGATATTATAGAATAGGATATTATGCAATAGAATATTATACAATAGAATATTATACAATAGAATATTATGCAGTAGAATATTATATAATAGAATATTATATAATAGGATATTATGCAATAGAATATAATACAACAGAATATTATAGAATAGAATATTATATAATAGGATATTATGCAATAGAATATTATAGAATAGAATATTATACAATAGAAAATATTATACAATAAAATATTATACAGGATATCATTTTAAATAAAATGTGAAACGTATTCAGTCTTGTCGTTTTTACAAGACAACACATACTAATCACTTGTATCATATGCATTTACAATAAAAATGACAAAAGAATAATTAAAAACCAGTAGACAAATTAAAAAAAAACTTAAGGATATCAGTGTATTAGTTTCAGCTTATTAAAATTACTGAAGGAACAAATTAATTGCTGCATGGTTTCTATTTCCTGCAATTTCTCCATTGATACAGACATTTTGTACTCTACGTAAATATTACCTCTATATATATAATATTAACTTTTTCTGAGAAATAACTATTAGTCTCTGGGCTAGAAAGAATCTTTCTCTGGAGAACCGCCAGCTGAATCGACGTACTGGCACTTGATTACACGTAACAAAACAAAACCGTTAATGATATTTGTGCATCGGATGGTACAGTTGTTGGTCGATCGAAACTCGGGCGAATTAAACATCGCCGTACTTCGCGCTAATTGTAAGTGTATAGCCGAATAAGTAGGTCGAAAGTGTCCTTGAACCAAATTAAGCCGGTGATGGACCGTTCGATAGGGTACACAGAAAAAACATTTTGTGCCAAGTTTCAACCCCTCTTTAGCGAGCGAGAGGGTAGTTAGAGGAAAATTCGGATTATCTGATTTCGTCCCATTTTCCACATTTAATCGGGTGCTGAAGATCTGACGAAAATTTGGCAATCGCTACAGTTGCCGGAGGATATATAGTGGTTTGTGTAATTATAGGCTCAAAGTAATTTTTATATTGTTACTGAACGAAAAATCTCTAATAAAATATCATATCTGTATATTTCTATTTTTTATTACTTCCAACATAATTTCTATATTTCTATTTTCTATTATTTCTAATATCATCTGAATATTTCTATTTTTTATTATTTCTAACATGATTTATATATTTCTATTTTCTATTATTTCTACTATAATTTGTACATTTCTATTTTCCTCTATTTCTGATATAATTTGCATATCTTTATTTCCTGTTTTTAATATAGAAATATACAAATTTGATGTTTTGCTAGCTTCTTTCAGTTCTCCTTATATAAATAGCATGATACATAAATTAGAACGCAAAATCTTTTATTTATTAATTCCTACAAAATGTCATAGCAGTATAATAATATAAATATAGAAGAAAAAAATACAAATATAAAAATGTAAAATTAAATAACATATATAAATAACAATAATAATATAACATATTCATGTCAAAGTGGTATTTCCTTTTAATTCTTATTTTATTTTCATGCTGTAAGTTGATCATGTAAAATACATGAATAAAAATACAAAATCTTTTACTTATTAATTCCTATAAATCAGTACACTGATTTCTATTTCAATTCGACTTTGTATAGCAAAATCACAATTTTCATACATACAGCATCATCGTATCGACGGCATCAGAGCGCAAAAGGTTAATCGAATCCTCGCATCGAAGAATCGGCAACGTACGAAATGGCACGAAACCCGAATTGGCCCCATTTTACTAAAAACTGGCACCGATTTTTCCACCAAGGTCCTCAATTATGCAACTGCCAACGGTACCGGATGAATCGCAAACTTCCGTAACAAGAATCGACCGATTCGCGGCGAACTATAACAAACCCTAGCGTGGGTCGCAATGATTGACTAGCAAAACAAATGACGCTAGTAGCCGTGCGTTAATTCGCCGTGTCACATTTTCTTGTCGGATACATCGGCGTGACGCGGCGTGCTTATGTAAACCGAGGGGGATAATGAAGTGGAAAAGGTAGCTAAATTAGCTAATGGAAATAGAGCTTTATATTTCCTGCGCGTGCCCCGTCGCGTTACGTTTTCTTTGTCCTGAATCACGGGCCTCTGTGTTTTCTATTGTTTGCAGCGGGCGAAGTGGGAGAGCGAAATGCACGCTCGACTCCGCGGGGATGGTAGCATTACTGATTGCGATGCTAAATTGTAACGTCATGACTCCGCGAGACACTGGCTCGTGTAACTCGAACAAGAGTTGACACTGGCATCAGCTAGCCAACGATCTTTCATCGGGAAAACGCGATCACTGTTATACCCTTTTGTTCGGAATTCCTGGAACCACGCCCAAACGGAAACTTCTCAGATCGATATCACGTATGTGTGTCGTTTCGAACTGGCCACATCGGCTTTTTAATCGTCTTACGTGCGAATTTCGCGAATCGCACAGTTTAAAACCGTGAACTGAGCTCGAGTGAAACGAATTGTCACGTGTCAACGTACTTATTTATTTTCGCTTATCATTCTTGTAATCGATTAAATAGAAAATATGAAAGTTGCACGTAGAAAATGCTATTTTCTACTACAACAATTTTTCTTACTTTTAAGAAGTAATTACATTGAGTTACGATGGTGCTTTGAATCATCTTATATGTAAATCTGACAGTTTAAAACAGCGAACAGTATTTTATATACCGTTAATAATAAAACCAGTTAATGTATTTATTTATTCTCGGTTATCATAGTTATAATGAAACAGTAAATAAGAAATTTGCTAGAGAATGCTAATTTTTACTACAAAATTTTCCCTCAATGCAACAAATAATTAAACCGAGTTACAACGGTGTTTTTAATCATCTTACGTACGAGTTTCTTGCATCAGGCAGTTAAGAACAATGAACAGGTCGAGCGAAGCAAATTGTCACGCCTTGTATTTATTTATTCTCAATTATGGCAGTCAAAGTGAATTAGAACAGAAAATGTAAAAGGTGCGCCTAGAGGGTACTCTGAACTTTACCTCAAAATTTTCTCTTAAAGTGAGAGTTAATTAAGCTGGGTTGCACAATTGTGAGGCAGACAGTGAGAACAATGAACAGGTAGAGTGAAGCAAATTGTCACGCGTTAGTATACCTATCTGTTCTCAATTATCGTAGTTGAAGTGAATTAAAACAGACAATGTAAACGTTACACCTAAAGGATGTCTCGTTACAAAAATCTATCCAAATATAAGGGTGAATTGAACCAAGCTGCAATGGTGTTATCAATCACCCTACGTCGGATCAGTTACATCGAAAAATTGAGAACGAATTTCTGTTGATGCAGTCAGTACTGCAATTGCAGTATCGAGTGTCAACATATTTTTTAACGCAAAAATTCAGTGAATTGATATCGTAGCTGACTGTAAGTAGCGGTATATGTGACATAATATTTTCAATTTGTGGAAAATTGTATAATATTAGACATAAATAATGAATTGATCAATATTCGACACAAATGATGAATTGATTAAAATACGACAGGAGTAATGAATTGAATAATATTCGACACAGGAATGATGTATTGAATAACGTTCGGCACGAATAATGAATTGAATAATATTCGACACGAATGATGAATTTAGATAATATTCGACATGAAATTTTTAGCGAGGATAAGAATATCAGTAGACGATAAAGCAGTTTCAGTATTAAGCTGCAAATGTGCCTTTTTACGACAGCATCTGAATATTCTATACCCGTCTGTTCGCTGTTGTCGATACTATCGCGCAAGCTGTCAACCAAAAACGTAATAGTCTTCCTCACAGCGACAGCTCTGCGATTGTTAGGAAATAATCTAAGGCTTTACAAGGATTATTCTTGTCTTGCTTTATCTCAGGTGTACACGGTATAATTACTAGACTGTGGATCTTTATGCACCTGCAGCTCTTTAATATAAAAGACAACATTTGTATTTACAATAAGTAAAAAATATTTATAAATTACCCTCACAACGTAGGGAATATTTTAAACGATTTCATTCAACTAATTCTAGTTTTTAGAAAAATATCCATAAAAATCAGAGTTTGCTTAAAGATCCATGATCTAGTAATTACACGTTATAGCATCCGTTTGTATTATTTTAAAGTTGTTAATTAGTCGTATCTGTCAGCGAGAGTTTTTTTGGATTTCAATCTTTTTTTTGTTGGACTGTTTAGAATAATGTTTCTCAAGTAATTGCAATTTTTCGAATATTATTCTTATCAAGAGCCATTCGATAGCCATATCTTATTCATCTTTTTGAAATATTTGCCCGAACCTTTTTTTAAATCCTTTTTACTACCTCGAGGATACATTAGGCTGTTATGGAATCATATAACCACGATGTGTCCCCGAGGTAGCGAAAGCATAAAAAAGACGAGCCGAAAGCGAATATTTGATAGCTGTATCGAGCTACTTTCTTGCCAGTAAAATATTAGAGACCCTTGTCGAACAATTTTTAATGATACCTCGCGCGGCATATAAAATCGGCTCGTTACCGAAACTCAGATATTTAAAAATTCTACAAGTTCGTATCTTTTTATTAATCAAAACATTATATAATTTAGTAAATAGAATTAAATTATTCAGCAGGTAGTGTTGGAACTAAAATGTTCAGTAAGTATTTAGAAACTAATAAAATAATAATAATAATAATAACAACAATAATATTAAACATATAAACATGTAACAATGTTGTACTTACTAAATAAACCATCTAGTTTAAACATGTAACATAAACATGTAACAATGCTGTATTTGCTAAATAAACCATCTAGTTTAGATCATCACTAAATAAACAAATAAATAAATGAGTCTTAGTGCATTCATGGCAGATGCGTAAAACAACTTTTGTATTATCAAAAATTAATAAAACCATCGCTCACTTCTGCTACTAATGATTCGCGATTCAATCATAAATATCTGAAGAATTTATCAAATTTTTTATTCGTTTATAAAGGCATTTATAAAATTTAGTCCTGTTGACGTCAATATTTAAACATTTGAGTAAATCTGTGCACACCAGAAATATAAATATTCTTCTTCTGCAACGAAATAATTACAATATAAAAAATTCTAATTACTATGTCCATTTGTTATATCAAACTATAGTAACAATTCCTATGTATCCTAATAATTCCTGTAAATCACTATAATTGTGAATACTTTCATTGATACAAGTCGCGGCAAAGAGTAACTTCCTAGGTGCGAAACTCGTTAATACCTACAGCCAATGTGTTCATCCGGATAACAATGTTTTCCCGAGTAGTAAATTTGGATCCAGCGTGTGGTTGTTCGCCCACGGCGTATTCGCGTGCCGGTATTAGACAACTTGATCTACGCTACGTCTCTTCCTCGGTTTTTTATGGTTTCTAATTTTCCAACGAAATACGGATCCGCGTGAAGCATACCGGCCGACCGAGTCACGGTTCGTTTGAATAAAACTTACCAAGTAAAGTATACACGCATACATAAACATTCGGTATTAGTGTGTAAGTCCTCAGACTTTTTCCTCGGGAAACGTAATTTCCAGCAGAAACTAGCAAGTAGAACGAGAAGATTCGTTTCTGATTCGTTACTGCAAAAATTCCTGCTCTCCGTAGGATATTTGCAATTTTAACAAACGCGGGGCGGCAGTGCTTTAATGTTAATTTATTCCCTTTATCTTTGTACTGTTACGAATGAGGTGTTGATTTTTATGCATTCGTGACATCTGCCGATTCGTGAGAGGGAAAAGTGTTTTGCTTTTCGTTTCTGTTCAGAGTGTGATAATCGATCGATATTTTCTGGAACATAACATTTTTATTTCATGTTGGCTATAAAGAGTTTTTTAATTTTCGAGGGAAAGGTTTCTGTTATTTTCATTTTAATGGAATCTACGATGATAGAAAATAAAAAAATCTCAATTAAATTGTACTAATTGCCTAAGCATTGATGGATCTGTACCAAAACATATAGACATAAGAAATAGCAGTATATCTATTTTATGTTGGTTAGAAACAATTTCCTTTGAAAAAATACATACAAACTAATAATTGTATAAAAATTCTCAGCTTAATTATGAGACATAAACGTTCGCAATTACAAAGTAATAGTCTGTAAAAATCTGTACCAAAAGATACAAATTAAGTAGAATATTATCTTTACTTCATTTTAACTATAAACAATTGTCTAATCAGTGAACGAAACTTTTCTCCGTTTTCGATTTCGAAAGAGTCTTTGTATATCTATTGAAACTAACACACAAACTCTCAGCCTAATTATTAGCTAGAAACATGAGTCCCTACAGTCCAGTAAACAAATGAATTTTTATCAAATGATGCAAACCAAGGAGAGTAGAGTGTTTTTATAACACTTTGATTGTAAAGGATTGTCAAACCAGCGAAAGAAACTATATTCTTGATCTTGAAAATGTCTGTGAACATCGTAATTGACAGAAAGATTGTCAGCCTAATTATGAGCTGTAAAAGTGAATATCCACGATCTCATAATCAATGAGTTAACATAATCCTTTGCACTACGATTTCTTTCACAGCTACGTTGATTTATTCGTGATTAATAATTTCCTTGATGCAACGATATCATTTTTGTTTCTTCTACACCTTCATTTACTTTTCATCCGAAGATTTTGATAACAGAAGAATCAAATTTAGTTTCACTTTAGGATGAATAAAATTCATATTTGACAGATTATGTATGAGATCTTTAATCTGTTTCGCTCGCAAAGATTTGCCCAACCAACGGAAGGAACTTCTCCTTTATTTCGACATCGAAACAGTCTGCGAATATCGCAATTAGCAGACAAATTTTCGGTTCAGTTGTAAGCTACGAGCACAAACAATCGGTGTATCCGGCAGCGGAACATTTAAGCCGTTAATTCGGAATCAGTGAACACCGAAATGCAGGATTTTAATTCGCGCACGCTTCCCGCAGATGCTGGACCACTCGGCAAATTCCCCAGTTTCGAAGAATTGCTCGAGAGCAGCTTCAAAAGGGGCGTTTTCCTTTTTGTTTTGCGAGTCATTTGAAAAGACCTTGACCCCCTGTCAGACATACGAGCACGGGCGCATGAAAGCGCCAGTTTAAACCCTGACGGGCCTCCACGTTCTAACGAACTGCATGTTTTCCAATCTCTCTTTGCCTCCTCCGTTGTTTGAAAACGATGTTCAGACGGCGTAATTAAATATTCCGCGTAAGCTCGGAATATTACACCCACACAAACTCGTGTACACCGCAGACTTTATGCGTTTAGAGCGCCCGTCGGAGTATCGATCACGGCGAAAACGCAAATAACGAACGTTTAATAGCTTTCTTTTCCATCATTCGCGACTAAACGACGTTCTACGCAGGAAGATGCGCGATACTAGCCTCATTTGATGCAGGAATTGCATTTTTTGCGATGATTATTGGCGAAATGCTGACAAAACATTCTGTTGAGTATTCAACATTATTTTTATGAAATAAAATTCTATGGAGACGTTTTCATTGAAAAATTATGGCAAATTAAGTGATCGATAATTGTAAGATTATTAATTGCAAGAATTAGGAGAAGATTATAGCATTTTGCATTTTATTTTTGGGCAGATAAAATTGTCGACGAGAAACGAGCAGTGCCAGTTTATTTCAATGAAAATTTCAACTAAAATCATGTTTCTACTATGGTTCTATAGTAACAAAATTCAAATATTAATGGCAAGTATTTAATTCTAGTGCTGCTAATTCGCTAAAAATTAATGTTTATATTAAAATGGCCACTTTACTATTTTTCACAAATTACGAAATGCGAGCAGAATTGAGATTTGATTAATATTTCATTTTATTCATGAGCAAACAAATCGTCAATGTGAAGTATGTTTATAAGGGAAATTAAAATACGTACGTGAAATATGTACCATATATAAGAAAAATTAAAATACCTACACGAACTATGTATAATCTGTAAGACAAATTGAAATACATACACGAAGTATGTGCAATCTATAAGGAAAATTAAAATACGTACATCAAGTATGTACTATGTATAAGCAAAATTAGAATACGCACACGTGAAATATACATATACTATCTGTAAGACAAACTAAAAAGTAAACAAACAAACTAAAATAAAGTATGTACTAGCTACAAGAAAAATTAAAGTAGAATAGTAAATGAAAAAAATGTAAAGTGGCACATAAAGCATGCACTATACATAAGGAAAATTAAAATACGTACATAGAATATGTACTATGTATAATGCAAGATAAAGTACGTGGAGGATGAAGAGGATAAAGTCAGAGGATAGAATAAATTACATACGCGATGTACGTACAATTTAGAATAGCAAATAAAGTGTGTACCACAAATCAAAATCAAAGTGAATGTTATCATACTACTATGTTTCTGTAGTGAACTATTGGCTGAATAAATTCCTGCATTTTTAATCGGATAAAGTTGTCAATGAAAAGTATCGCAGTTGGTTCCAATTACTGGAAAAACGGGTGTGTAAGTTAATTACTACGGACAGATGTTTTCCGAGATAAAGGCTAAAACGAAATAGATCGCATTATTCTCGGAATGTATCGTCCACTTTACATAGCACAACATTAGTTGCACTCCTTTAATTCGCGCACCGGCTCGTTAACAAGCGTTCAAAGGGAGAGAAGATGGAAAGGGTGACAATTTCCAGTGATCCCATAATGACTGAAGAGTAATTTCCGACAAAGAAAATTATACAACCGAATTACGGAAACGAACATCACAGTTCGCGATATACAGGGTGTTCCAAAAATGTGTTTCAATCCGGAAATAGGGAGCTCCTGAGGTCATTTGAAGTAATTTTTTCCTCAGCAAAAATGCAATCCGCGGCTTTGTTCACGAGTTATTAACGAAAAACACTGATCAATGAGAGGCGAACTCGGTTGGCGCGAGGCGGCCCATCCAACGAGCGCGCAAAGCTCGGTTCTGCTCATTGGCTCGACCGCCTCGCGCCAGCCGATCTCGCCTCTCATTGGTCACTGTTTTTCGTTAATAACTCATAAACGAAGCTGCGGATTGTATTTTCGCTAAGGAAAAAGATGCTTCAAATGACCTGAGGAATCGTCCCTTTTCGAGTGTTAACATAATTATGGGAAACATTGTATACATTAAAATATCTAGCGAAAATGGTCGTTTTATTATCACCTAATTTACAATGGTCGCACTCAATGTACCGTAAAAAATGTATCTAACTCTGCAGTATATTTCGTGGTCATTAATAATTTTTGTCTAGGAATAGCATATTATGATCAGTCAATTACATATCTATATTGATGTTGTAAAACTTTTATAATGTTATCATCAGAGCTAACGTGGCCACATTGAGATAAACTGTAAATAAATAACTAAAACATATAACTATGAATATAATGCAAAAACTCCTTCATCGAAATATAGTTGAGTTTAAAAAAGACGAAATATTATAAATATTACTTGAGACAGTAAAAATAGTACAGTTTAAAGAAAATAAAATAATGACGAGTAGGTGAGATTTTTATAATTTTGTTATAATCGAGTGAAAGGAGAAAAAACGTTTAACACGTGATTGAAAATATTTCCAGCAATCAAAATAAGGTATTAAATAAAAATTGATGTATTGGAAAAAGAAATAATCCAATTTTGCATTTTGAATAGATACTCAAAGTAATTGTTCTCAATGACAATAAATTTTCGTAAAAGTATTATTTTGTGTAAATAGATTGATCATATTTCAAATGTGACTGAATTTAAATGGAGTATTAACATCAACGTTTCATGTATGTATTTACATAAGTATGTACATATTTCATGTTCGAGTACATTATATTTCGATTGATAGAGATAATTTAGGAAGTTGATTCACGTGCACCACGCAAGTCGCTTTACGTTTTCGACAATTTAAAAAGCTCTTTAAGAATGTAAACGGGTACGAATGAGGTTTTTACATCTCGTCGCGGTTGAAACCGCTAGCAGCCCCTGTAGACGATAGGTTATGTGAAGCTTTCAAAGCCTTTGAATTTGGAGCAATTTCCCATTCGCGGCAATATCGAGGAAATCTACTCACCCCTTGGGCTTAATGCAGACGACAGTGACGATGTTTTTTCGCCATGGTTTCGAGAGTTCTAGCTAGAATCTCGTTCTCCCTGGAACAGACCAAAGAAATACAATTTACCTTGCTTGAAGTCAGTTTTTTTTGACGTTTCTACTGATAGTGAAACTATTTTTATTATCTGGAGCTAATAAAAATCACAATTATTTATATACTTCTGTAGTTATTTAATTATTTAATTATATCGGTATTTAGTTATTTATAGTTATTTACTTCTATAATTATTTAAGTACACAGTTATTTACTTATATAAGTATTTAGTTATATAGTTATTTACTTATATAATTATTTAATTATACAGTTATTTACCTATATAATTATATAATTATTTATTTATGCAATTACTTAATTACATAATTAAATAATTGTGTACTTAATTACTTAGTTATTTAGTTATATACTTCTATGTGTTACATGATTAATAAGGTTATATAATCATTGCAGTATCCATAGGAAGAATCACATTGCACCAAAGACCATTGATTTCATTAACAGAAAATTGGAATTGTAGTTACATAAGCATTACTTTAATTAACCACAATTATATAATGAATAATAACAACTATTATTGTGCTTAGCGATACTTTAAGTTGAATGCAATTAGATAATGGACAATGAATTCCGACATAATTCTACTTTATGATAATTAATTGATTCAGCGAGGTAACAATTTCAATCAATTTCGCTTAACTAGTATTATAACGGAATCATGATGCTAATATAATATTGTACGTACAATCAATTTTAAAGATCTATATACATATAGATTTTACATATTTAGAACACAGTCTGGTTCACACACGGTTTATAGATATTAATTCAGTTAGTAATTAATATTAGATAGATTCTGTAAAAGCGATAAAGATTTTAAACTTTTGATGCAAAGATAATTATAAATCAAATATCATAGACTTCCGAAATTGATTAAACAATGATACCTAACTAAAGTAGGAAATTCTAGTCAATTCGAGGATTGGAAACGTTACTTCAATGTTACTATTTTTCAGACGTTTACAGTCATATGTAAGTAGAGCAGGAATTTCTAGTCATCAAAATTCAATGATTGACAACCTTACTTCAAATGTATTATTTTCTATAAAATGGATATTCACAGTTATGCCTAATTAGAGTAGCAATTTGTAGTCATAACAATTCAATTATTAACAGCCTTATTTCAATATTACTATTTTCCACAAAATGCACGTTTGCACTATCAATTAATTTATATATCATATTAAACGTCATAAAAATGATCAACAATCTTATTTCGATATTACTATTTCCTGTAAACTATTCACAATCGCGCCTAACAAAAGCATGAACTTCTAGAGTCATAAAAATCCGATGATTAATAACTTTATTTCAGGAATATATTATTACTTCCCAGAAAAATAAATATTCAATTCCGTTAGATGAATTATTATTCGACACAAAATGGATGTTTCCTGAAATTAATCAAATCAGGTTTTGGAATACACTGCATTTCGGTGTGAAAAACATTTTACAAGCCGCTGCCTAAGTTTCGTTTCGCGTGCGGTCGAAGAAACGCGGATAAAACATGAAACTGCTCTTTCCACGACGTTCGCAACGCGATCCCCTCGATGAAGTCGTGGACGTTACGAATTCTGGCCGATTAATTGCTTCCTGGTAATGAGAAACGTAAATGCCTCCCGGACAAATCGAACTTGAAGTGGTTTCGCTCGATTAATCGTGCGATTCCGAGAATCGACCCCGCCGGCCACGGATGATGTCTCAGAAGACTGGCGGTTTCCGGTTGTATTTTCACGAGAATCGCAAGATACACGATGATGCATCGAGATTAGTATGATCGAGCATCGTGGCCGCGAGAAAATACATGATACCTTGTCGTCTCATTGAACTTGTTTCGCTTGTCTTTCATTTTCTTCGTTAGAATACCTTTTTCAGGTTTTCCAATTACTGAACTGTATTTGAACGAAGTTCAAAGTTTTTGATTTTTCGGTACGATTTTGTGGGCTAGTTCTATTTGTTATGCAGACACGTCCCGAGAATTAAATTGAAAAAGATATAGAAAGAGATATAAAAAGAAAAATACAAAGAGTTGTTTCAAATTTAGTTCTTCGGTTTATTTAGTATTCTTTGAATTTTGTGGAAGGGCTTATTTTTCCCCTTTATTTTGAGCAGTATAAAAACAATGGTGTAGAAACGATAGTGTAAAATTTATAGCATAGAAATGATAATATAAAAATAATTGCATAGAAATAATAGTACAGAAATAATAATAATAGTGTAGTAATAATAACATAGAAATAATAATATAGAAATAATAATATAGAAATAATAGCATAGAAATAATAAAATAGAAAAAAACATAGGGATAATAATATAGAAATAATAATATAGAAAAAAAAACAAAAAATAATAATATAGAAATAATAGCATAGAAATAATAAAATAGAAAAAAAACATAGGAATAATAATATAGAAATAACAGCATGGAAATAATAGCATAGAAAAAATAGCACAGGACTAATAGCATAGAATCAACAGTGTATAAATAAAAGTAATAATGATAACTGGCGAGATACTTGATTTTCTAGATTGTTTTAAAACGTTTTTAATATGCATTAATTCAGTTATGAAGTATCAGGGGATAAATGGGAGTTTAATTCGGAGCGAATCAAGTTTGCATTAATTCGATTCGATATGCGGAAAAACACGATAAAAGCTCTGTGGTCCGACACGGCCGAGATCGTCGTAATTCCGATCGGAGAAAGGGCAAAGTTATGCCTCCTTTGCGGAACGGATCAATTAATCTGAGAAAAAGTACGGTCTTTCGAAGTTCGACTGCCATGATATTTTATAATGGTTGAAAGGAACTAGACCGATAATTTAAGTTTCTTCTCATCAGTGAGAGGCAGCTTCGATACCTTAACGCGATCATTGGATCATTTCATTAGCATCTTCGAAATGAACTTTCCCGGGAGAATGAAGAGTTTTTATTGGTAATTACCGAAAATCAATATTGTGATCTGTAGAATCATTATTAGAATTGTTCCACTATTTTTTCGAGTTGGAGCGTACAAATAAGAAATAACAAATAACGTGAATGTTATATTTGTTAGAATTTCCATGGGAATGTACATGGGGAAATAATGCAAAATTATTTTTTAGACGATTGTAGGAGATGGAATTGTTAAACAACCGTTCCATTGAATAATTAAGCAGTGACATTTTTAAATAAAGCCAGACGCTACTTTTGGAACCAATTTTCACTTCCACAGGTTTTTAACACATTTAAAAAAAAAAGTATAAAACGAATCCTACACGAGCTAGTTATTTACGAAAATTTTCCAATTATGCAGTGGGAATATTAAAAAAAATTCAGTTATCACGTACGTCACCTCTATGAATATAAAAGTAATATAACCACAATTCTTGTAACAACAGCTCGTCTTAGCCAAGTTAATAAATTACGTCGTTTAATCAAACAATTTAACACTGAGATTTGTGACATTGAAACGAAGAAATGTAAAATAATTGAATTTACCACACACATACATTTCACTTGATTGCATTGAAATAACGTAAAATTATCTTTGTACACTATTTTCACCAGAATTTCATTACGCAACACAATTTACGGTTACAATATTACATGCTCGAACACTGGAATGTAATTCAATTTGTAAAAAAGGAATTTTAAACGATTCCTTTACTTTTCACAATCACGTGATCACTGAAGCACGACCGAAGAATATTAATTTAACGGAGGAGATGATATTTGGAGGCGATACAACGTTCGCAATCAATCTAAATAAAACATCCGCGCGGAAAAAAGAACTTCCACGGCAATATCTTCCACGAAACTTTGTTTTCGAGCTATCAACCATTAAAACTTCCGAACCTGTCTCCGGTGCACGAACGAAAATGGTGTAGGCTAGTGGAGACACATAACGGATATAGATAGCGTAGGTGTTCGAGTTATGTCGGAAGCAAAACAAACGTTTACCAAAAATAGTGGATCACAGCTAATAGCAACAAAGTAGAAAATAAAATCGGGTTTTATGCGTTTTAACTCGGCGATTAATGGACTGCAGATGTTTGTGCATATCTCACTTTTTATTGTCGACTATCACGAAATTAGGCTGAGGAATAATCTAATTTATCGCATTCGCGGTTTCAGTTCTCTCAGAAGTATTACCAAAACGGTAGAGATTTTCTGAAATTCTTTGATGGAAAATTGAATGAGAATTTTGGAAAACTTTTTCCTATAGAAATTATTAATCTTTAGCTCGCGAAGCCTAATTTGTTAATTTATGAGACAAACAGTTAATAATTGCCACGTTCTTTTTACGGTACAGTATCATTAATAATGTTAAATTTAATGCGTTTACAGTGAACAGAAAGCTGTAAAAATTATAAAACGATAAAATTTCGTAAAATGCAATGTTTATACTGCTTTTAATTTTTAACTTTGTGAAATATTAGTTTTGATTTTTAATTCTGTGAAATACTATTTTTACACCATTTTTAATTTTGTACATATACTATTACACGATATAGCGTATAGCACGATTTTGAATGCTATTTTTAATTTTGTGAAAGCTTTCGGCGCGAATTGAAAATTCCTTTCAATTCCGATCTCAAAAATTTGCGATGAACCGCGCGCATAAAATTTTGCGGTTCACATTTTACATATTAATAATATTCATATGAATTTCATCTAAATGTTCGTTAAATTTTGATCTGCTTCAATTTTGCAATTCCGCGCCTAAAATTAATGGCGCGGTTTAATTTTTATACGTACAATTGGTGATCTGAAACGTTATGGTCTACGCCGTGGGCTATAAAAAAGGGGGATCTGTCGTTCTCAAGAGTCATTAAAGATTACGATGATTGAAATGGTTCTTCTCAATCGGGACGCAGAGACGTTGCGTTTACGATGTCAAGTTCTCTAATAAACGTCCATATCGAATAACTTCACCACGATGGAAATTAGAGACGATACACTGCTCAAAGGGAAAGCCACAAAACTTTGCTAACCCTCGAACCGAGTCAAGCAAAATGAAATTATTAATTTGTCACTGACGTGTACCGAGAATTAGACACGCTTCATTAACAGCGGAAGAAGCAAAAATAGGAGATAATGAACGTATAAAACAGAATAGGTGCAAACCTATTCTCTCGAGGGAATTGAAATCATTGTTTCAAAAGCCTTGACCATCCAATTAGATTTACAATTGTAAAATAAGCGTATTGGTGCAATTAAAATGATTCAGCTTCCTTATTGCAAACAGAGCATGAGTATTAAATTATCCCACAATAGAGGAACAGAATTAATTTGTGAAGAGTTTTCAAGCATCCAAGATAAAAGATTGGAAACAGTTAGAATTAACAGAATTTCCAAGTATCATATAAATGCAAAATAAATGCGAAGCTGTATTACAGAAGAATAAGAATTATCATCTCAAATTTCTGAAATTATTCAACAATGAAAATTAGAAGTGGTTCAGGATTCAAAGGTTTAGGAACACCGCACAGCTAGAATGAGCTATCGAGGTTGGTTATAGCAAAAGAAGAGCATAAATACAGAGCGATCCATTCGAAGGGGCAAAAATTCTCTGACAGCTTACACGAGATTACCTCGAAATCGTAGGGGTCGAGGTGCTATGATATTTCTGTCGAAGACGACAGTCTCGCCGAGAGCAGCAGGGGCCAAGCTATCTAAAAAGTGAACGAAGCCGGGTCGAAATGACAGCTACAGTGGTGCAAGAAAAAGAACAAGGTTCGATGGAAATTTTAAATTTCGAACGCATCGAGTGCATCTTTTTGTCAATCAAATCAATTGTTTAGGTTTTACTAGAATTTCTTAGCTTCCAGTTCGTAAGATTTAGCAGAAAATCTTTATTAATTATCGAATTTTACAATAAATCTAATAAGTGATTTCGTTTTTTATACAATTTTTGGGAGCGTTGCTAGATTAACCTGTAAACGATGTAATGATTTTCACAAAATGATTGATATAATTAGCTCATGATAAATCTGAAATTAAAGGTGGAAAAAATGCTTCAATCGTATTTTATTATTTTTATTCCTAGTTGGGGTATCAAATAATCCTTTATTCAAACATAACTTGTGATAAACGACTGGTTTCATATTTTCTATTTCATTATTACAGAAATATTAAAGATGCTTCTATGGGAGATGGTAAACACAATTTGTAATAAATGACTGGTGCCATATCTTGTATTTTACAATGATTGAAATTATAAAGACTATTTTATGAGAAATTATCTAATAAAAATGTTTCATATTTTGTGTTATAAAATTATTGAAATTATAGAGATGCTTCTATGAGAAATGATCTATTAAATTTCTTTATTCGAACATAACTTGTAATAAATGACTGGTTTCATACATATCACTTTACAATTACTAAAATTATAAAGATGCTTTTATGGGAAATGACATAATAAATTTCGTTTTCTTTTAAACGCAACTTCTACTAAAGATCGCACAAGATTTATAATATTGCCATTTTAATAAGGTAAATCGTTTCAGTTGTATACTTTCAATGCTTGGTAGATTTCGCGTTAAGAGATGCACCAGTTCATTATTTGTAAAAAAATATGTTTGAACGAGCGGGAGCAAACATGAAGTGCGCGTCGATTCCATTATGTTCAACGTATGCAGAAAAAGCATAACTTCCTTGACCTGGAAATTTTACGTTTGAGAAATGGTGTACTCAAGGTGGCGGATAAAGTACGGCGAAGAAAGTTGGGAGAACGCGGCAGTCGCTCGAGAATATGTCGACGAGTTTTTTGACACTAGAACCACCGACGACTTTCGTATACCATCAAAGGGATCAAAGTGACTTATTTTTCAAAAGCTGTACATATTTTCGTACTTGGTAAATGCCAAAAACGAACTGAGCATTCCCTAAAATGTAGCGCAACAGACGTGTAACATCTTCTCTGCTGGGAACAAATTTTCTCTATTCAGAGAATTATAGGTAATTCCAACAAAAATAAATTCTAAAGAACACTAAACAATTCAGGAAATACAATGCAGAACGTTAATTGTTAGAATTTCCGCGCAACATTATGAAATAAGATTTAACTTATATTTAACTTGCAAATTTGAGGACAGACTTCATATAATCATTAAAAATGATATAATAGAAAGAATGATATTTTTTGCTTCGTGATCCTCGCAGAGCAAATGATCAAAATTTGTATAAAATTTATATTTATATTATATTAATAATTAAATATATATAATATATAATATATAGTATATATAATACTTATAATATATAATATAAATATTAATAATATATATTAATAATTTATATTATATAAATTTATATGAAAATAATCACGTTCTGGTAACTTCTATTGCATTTTGATTCTACACGGATTTCGACTAATTTCTCATGTTATTTTTTATGTATGTTAGTGCGATATGAATTTTCGTTCAGGAATAATATTCACGATTTATTATCCGAGTTTAACATACATCTCCACTGTAGCTTACTTATTACCGAGGTTTTTTAGATTAGTCCGGTGCACGGCGTAAAATAGAAGAGGCCAAGAGAGTGGCTGAAATAACATTTTAAGTGGTAAAATACATGGAAACGTAACGCGATATAGTGAGATACTGATCCTGAACCACCGGCGAAAGTGCAGACGCTGGTTAAACATCGAATCATGAACTCGATATTGTTTTAGGGTCAGAAAGAAAGTAAATTTACGCAACTTCGTCAGAAGCGGACACTTTAAATTATGTTAAATTCTGTAACACTCACACAGCATCACGTATTAACACACTTCTATACCACTTTCAAAGGTAGACCATTTATGGCAAAGTGTATCCATATAATTTCCAACAGGATTATTTCAAATTCAGAACAGGAGGAAAACGATTTATTATGCTAAATATAAATTCGTTTTCGAATCATTGTAAAAAGTAGTGAACAATTTGTTCAACATCTATTATTTACCAAAATGAAAACAAAGATATTGTATTCTGTCACCATTAGATATATGATTATTAGACGGCGGATTTTATGCATTTAGGGCAAAGACATGTAAAATGCGAAACCTTGAATGCATTAGAAAAATTTAAGAACATTGTTACACCATTTCGAACTTATTAAAATAATTGTAATCTGTCGCCATTAGAAATATGATTACTAGTCTACGGATCTTATGCATTTAGGGTAAAAATATGTGAACTACAAAATCTTGAATACATTAGAACAATTTAAGAACATTGTTACACCATTAACAATTTATTGAAATTATTGAAAGAGGAAATACATGTTCTCAAATGATTTAGAATATTTATATTTTGCATGAAGATCCTCAGTCTAATAATTACCAATTATAGAATTATATTCTATTATTAATTGGAAAATTTTTAATATCAACAGGCGGTTGGGAGGTTTGATTAAATACTTTTTGCTGAAGGTAGTCTACTTTGACAGGCTTGGCCGCTCTGCGGTAGCCTTTGCCACTTAGTCACGTCGTTGTCCAGTAGATAGTGTGCCCTTTAACGTTCTACCATGGCCAAGCTGTTTACTCCTTTGACTAGACACCGGAGGGTGGCCAGTAGACCATCAAAGAATCTTATTTCCCACATTAGCCGAAACCAAACTAATTTCACGCTGCGCATGGTCTGCAACGACTTTTCCTTCTACAATTACTATCATCATTAATGACGATGTGCAAAATTATTGAATAAATTTGTGGTATTATTGAATAAACATTGCGATCCAAATTTAGTACACTTTCGACAAAATTTGTAAACCTTAAGAGAGGTTATAAATTGTTAAATTACAGGACACAAGAAGTTTTGACATTTTTTTTGTGGTATATAAGGTTATTAGAATCTCAGCTAATTGGCACTTATTTTTAATATCTGTGTCATTCTAGACATTTCATTGTGTTCGTGTGCATTTATATTTAGCTACAGAATTTAAATTAATTGCAAACGATACAGTGAATGTGTCAAGATTAAAAATATATTATCAAAGTTAATATTAATATTATTAGTTCGAATACGGACTACTATACAATTTATATTAAATTGTATATTATATATTATAATAAATAGATAAATTCAACGAAGAAATATAGTTTTTCATAGCTTAATTTGTAACTTGCCTCGTTATTTACGTTATTGTCTCATAATATTATTAATATTGTTATATTACATTACATTATATCATTATTTTGTCTCTAAAATCTTTCAGAGCATGCTAAGTTTACTATAATTTTGATCAGTTTTCATGGGTCGCTCGTTCAACTTCCTTCCGAATTTAACCTGTGACAGAGCTACGTAATTGGGTGTAATTAGGCGTAATTGGGTGCAATAAGAGAATCAATGATACCCGGTAAAATACCTATAAAAACCTTCACGAAAAACCAGACACCGCTTGTGCAATAATTAAAAGCATCCATCCACAACAAGATTAATTCATCGAAACATTGCGGAACTGTAATCGAACTGCGTGCATGAATAAATAAATTGATCGGCTAATTTCCCAACGAAGGACCTTCCCGATTCCGACAACAACGAACTAAAACACCGAAAACCGGTGAATCGGCCGATAATGGCAGGCCCATCGTTAATTAATAAGGGAAGTTTGCTAGCCGGTGAACGAATTACGGCGCAATAATGATCGAAAATTATGCCTGGAGCCGACGCGTCGATTGTTCCCGTGGGTGGTAAAAGAACAGAAACCGGGGACCCAGTTATGCAGCGTAGTGGAGGAATATAACGAAGTCGGATACCATTCTCTCGCTACGTAACGGGCATGTGTACATCTCGGTGGCGCTTTGGAAGACTTCGGAGAACGAAGAAAGCGTCGACGGACACCAGAACTCATCTGAATCCGCAGGATTGAATCCGTAGGAAGTCAACGGCTGGCGGATCGCCAACGCCGCCACCGAATGTGCATCCACGTTCTTTCCTGGTTGGTGGCGGAATCGTATTACCGGCACCAAATTGAATAGCCGACATCGCAGCCGAGCGACCGATATCGTTCAGAAGAAAATGGGATAGTTAACATCGCGGTCACATAGGATACTGTTTGCATAGGAAAATAATACCCGGTGTTCCCGGCGCGCATCGCGACGATTTTTCCTTTTTTCGCCGTCTCTCGTCCATCTATCCGTCACTTTCGTCGAATTTACGCCGACGTACTCGACTCCTGAAAGCGTTCGCAAAAGGTATCCCCGTAAAGTGACCGAACTTCTGGCATTTCGTGGGAACGCTGTGCCTTAGTTGGGCGTTATTCGAATTGTACGGTTATTCATTATTGCTACAAATTATTTGATTTATATTAATATAATCTACTTATTCGGGTAAGGAGTTACTCGAGTAATGTTTGGGTAAGGAGAGAGTGGTGTTAATTATAATGAATTTATATTATAACTTTGAATTGTAATGGATTTTTAATAGGAGTTTATAATTTCAGTCGATTTTTTTATATAAAATTGTATGGAAATTTTAGATTATAATAGAAATTTTGATTGTAATTAATTTTAAATAGAGGTGATATCGATCCTAGTAGATTCTTCATGTAAAATTTAATTATAATAAATTTATGTTATAAATTTTAATTATTATAGATTTTTAATATGAATTTACATAAACTGATTTTAAATGGAGTAGTTACGAATCATAATAAATTGTTATTACAAATTTGAAGTAGAATAGATTTTAATAGATTAAGTAAGTTTACAGAAGAAAAGAAGTTTATTTAAGAATGTTTCACGAGTACGGTTTTACAATCTCAATAAATGTGGTTTTCAAAAAAATGTAATTCACTTAAAGAAAATATATGTCGTATCTCAAACACTAATAAAAGTATCCGCAGAACACCATTGCAAAATAGTCATTGATATTCTCGCAAAATAAAAGTGTCGAATGAAGACCTAAAATTGCACCTCTGGGGCCGAATATCCACTTAATTACAATGCTAAATTAAATCTTGTATAGTGTTGTACATGGACCGCCTTAGATTAAGATATTTACATGTGAAACGTGTTCGGATGATCGAGGTACCACTGTATCTATATATTTCACATTTCCCCGAGGACCGCAAGAAGCGCTTGCCGAGAATGATTAATATATTCCAATAAATTTCCGGGAGGTGCATTCTAACCGGTATTAAAACCGAACGGGAAGTTAAGACATTTTCGAATAAAGGTGCACGCCTTGGTAATCTTGCCCGGCATCCCTAAAGAACGGGACAAGCTGCTTACGGGAGATGAGAATTTTTTAAAAGCGCTCCAGTTTCCAGCTGATATTTATAGCGATATCAAACGCGGCGAGTTTCGGACGAAAACGGGCTAATTTCGGTCTCGAAAGAACTATGAGCTTCCATTTACTTATTTTGATTTATTTATATTTGCTTATATTTATTTGCATTTATTTAATTTATTTATATTTATTTACATTTATTTATTTTTCCTATTTTCCCTATTTTTCTATTTATTTTTATTTATTTTTATTTATTTCTATTATTTATATTCATTCCTATTCATTTGTATTCTGTTCTATTCATTTTTATTCATTATTTCTTTTTATTTCTAGAAATATTTATTTACTTGTCGGAACTGATTATTCAAAGTTCAATGTCATCCCCATTGACTATAACTCCCCATTGACTGTGAATCTTTATGCAAATTCTCGTTTTCTTTGTCATTTTGCAATAATTACAATCAAAGAGAAGCATTCGACGACTAAAAACATGCGATTAGATTTTACTAATAAATACATTCACATAAAAATGAAATATAATTTCAACGGTGCAGCGTGCTACACCAGCCGTCAAATAATCGAAAATGTATTGAAAAATTGAGCCAGTCGTGGCAGCCATTTGAAAGAAATTACTTTTCATAATTAATCGGAAGGTTCACTCGTTTTAATAAAGGAACAAACTTTTTTTGACAAATGTTAAACGCAATTTTGGAAGGATACCGTCAGATCGCTCACCCTATATAGCAAACGATAATACTGTAGACCCCTATAGTGTAATCCGTAATTCACCGCTAATGAAGATTTCAGGCACAGTTAATTACACATCATCTGTGGTAGGGGCACCATAAATGTAGAAAATGCGACTCCCGCTAGCAAAAAGGTGAGGAACGAAAAGGGTAATTAGGAGGCTATTCGAAACTGTTTAGAATTAGCTGTTAATTGCAAACAGAATTTCGGCGTAGCGCAATCGCCAGCGATTATGACGTATTTGCACGCAGCAGCGTGTTACGCCCAGTGCTTTGACGAACGCGCTGAAATACACGGTAGCCGAGGCTCCTTTCATTTTGCAAGAATATTAAAGCAATCGCCAATAATTTTCCTAAAAGCCTTTAGTCGAGTGCCGCTTTATATGCGGTAACTTCGTAATAATTAAAGGTTATTCAGGTCACTGTGTTGTAAATTAATATGCTGTCTCGCGCGCCAAACTGATGCGACGTCAAGCAACGGAAATCGTTCCCGCGACGCAGCGAAATTTCTGCAGGTAAATGCGCGCACCGTCTATTTATCAAGTTTCCCACTTTTCATCCACTTAAGAAACACGTGTACCATGAACACGACGCTCGTTCCGCAATATTGTCGCGTATAGGACACCAATTACGCGTTTTCTCCTCGAAATGAAAATAAATCGTGCAGTCGCATCGCTCAACTTGTCGACTTGAGCAATTTTGTTGCAATACACTTTGTACATTGCCAAGTTTGTTCGGATTTGAAGTACCGATAAAAATGTTACTGTTGTACGAATTACAAGAATCAATTTCACGTGCATAAAATGCAGTAAGTTGTACAAAACGCGAGTCAGAAAAACTATTTTGCATTTGGAGTTAAAATGATTTCGAGTACGAAGGGTTAATTCACTAATTGTAAATAACAATGGTTCAGGTATAAATTCGTTAGGTTTGTCTTTGTTAACTTTGTCTACGTTTGTCGACATTTGTCTAAATTTGTCCAGACTTGTCAGGTTTCTCTAGGTTTGTCTAAGTTTGTTTATATTTATTTAAGTTTGTCTAATGTCTAAATTTGTCTAAATTTGTCTACATTTGTTCTAGCTTTCTTCTACATTTGTCTAAATTTGTTCAGATTTGTCAGGTTTGTCTAGGTTTGTTTCCATTTGTCTACATTTGTCTAAATTTGCTCAGATTTGTCAGGTTTGTCTAGGTTTGCCTAAGTTAATCTAGGTTTGGGTGAGTTTGTTTATATTTATTTAAGTTTGTTTAATATCTAAATTTATCTAGACTTTTTCTAGCTTAATCTACATTTATCTATATTTGCCTACATTTGTCTAAACATGTCCAATCTTCTCAGGTTTGCCCAGCTTTATCTACGTTTGTCTGCATTTAATAAAAGAATAACATGAAATAATACCTGCACCTACTATCAATATTTGAGCTTCAGAGGAAATATAGGTTAATGACAAACTCGTGATTTCATTTATTTATAACAGATTATTAACAATGAATCAGCTTTGCATAATGCAAGAGATGTTATAAGAGAACGAGTCACGATACCCCTTTTATTATTTAATTGGATCAATTTTAAGTAACAGAATTTACTATTAATTTAAAAATTAAGCTTTCGTGTTTACGTGAGTCGTTGATTTTTGACGACCCAATTTTTGTTCATTAACAAATTGTAATTGTATCAACCTTGAGAGATAAAGAAAATACAATTGAAACTGATGGAAAGTAGTGTAAGCGATTAGAGTGCTTTTGTATACCATTTCTGTCACAAAAAAATGTAGCGATTTTAGTAGACGATTACAATCTAATGTGTAGTCATCCTGCAAATTGTATTTGGCTGAAGGACAAAAACAGTCACGCAATTTAATGAGATTTATTGATTAAGGTGTGTCGACCAGCTGTGACAGTCGAAGACTGATGTTACGTTTTGTATCTATACAACACCAATACACATGTCGAAGTAAATATTTGTGGACTCGTTTATCACCCTTTAATGAATTTGCGTATTTTAGAGCTTCTTCGAATAATGAATTACATTGGATCTGATTAAATGTACAAATCGAAAAGTCATTCGTAACAACGAATCATTTTTCTTCGAATAAAATTATATTCGAATAACATTTCGAACATATCTTCTGAATAAATGTTTCTGATAAAATTTTATTCGACAAATTTTTCGAATAAAATTTTATCCGACAAATGTTTCAAGCAAAATTTTCTTGGGCAAATGTTTCGAACATAATTTGATTCGAAAAATGCGTCGAATAAAATTTTATCCGACGAATGTTTCGAATAAAATTTTATCCGCGTAACGTTTCGAATAATTTGTTCGAATAGAATTTTATTCGAGAATTTTATTCTTGGAATACAAATTTCGAATAAATTCTACGAACGAAATTTTATTCGAATAAAGTATGCTCAACTTTGCTAGAAATACGAAACTAAGGATGCATATAGTTCCGAACAAGTTCGAGAGAAATTCAGGAAAATGGGTCCCGGGTACCTCGACGACGAGTTTTCAGCTTGAAGAATCGAAGTTGGGAGACGGAGAAAAATGGTCTCATAGTCCTCTCGAGATCGTCCACGCGCCTAGAGAGTTTAAAGAAAGAAATCGGAATTTTCGAACGATGTCGGCGATTCCGAAACTGATTCCTTGTCGAAGTGCAGGAAAATGGAGCTGCCGAAGGACGCGGCGGACTCGACGTTACATCGGAAATAAACCGCGACGGGAACAGTCGTCTTATTTTCGCGTTAACATGTACGTCATGGAAAATCAATAAAGATATCGGTTACACGCGATCAGCTTTCATCTCTCTCGAAAAATATTTCCGTCTCAGCTTCGATTTCTTTAAAGAAAAATGAACGGAAACACACGCGCAGGGTAAAAATAAGAATCGCCTGGGCGGGCGGCAGCCGCGAGGTTTATACGTACGCCTGACCCGAATGACATGAATACATTTTGCCATTAACAATATCCTGTCGGTTGACGTTACACCGGCAAGACCTGCATCCGCCGAAGAACCGAACCATCTGGTCCTGCCGTATATGTAATACATCATCCGATATCAGCAAACACGTGCGAACTCTGTGCAAGCAACACTGGAACCTATCTTGGCAACATTATAATACAAATCCTCTCGGGAAAATGAATTTCTAATTTTTAGGAGCCGTTCGATGCGCAACGTGACGAAGCGATAGCGCAAACTTCCGTATTTATATGTTTATGTAAATTTTGCACACCGAAATAATCGTTCGATTGTGTTGTTAAAAATGCGATTTTTAAGTACTTGAATTTTGCAATAATTGAATTTATAATTTGATTTATAGGTAGTCGAATTTGAATACAGCATTTTATAATTTGATTAGAAAATAATTGAATTTCCATATAGCATTTTATAAATTGATTTTTAAGCAGCCGAATTTTTATAATCTCATTTTGAAATAATTCAACTGTTATACAGTACTTCATAATGTGATTTTTTGTTAGTTCAATTTTTATAGAACACTTTATAATGTGATTTCGAAATAGCTGAATTTCTATGCAACATTTAAAAGTAAATCAAAAATATTGACAACTCTACAATATAAGGTTATTAATAATCAAAGTAGTAATCACCATATTTGTATAACAATTTCTTCCTTAAAAAGATAAAAATACTAAATCGAAAAATTACGCTATTAATATCCAATGCAGGCGACATATACTGATTAATGGAATAATAATTATTGTCTTTTTTCAAAAATATACAACGGGTTACAAAATTTTGTTTCGTTTTCTTTAATTAAGAGAATCTAACTTCGTTATGTAAGTAAGAAACGAAGACTGAAAGCATTGTATAAATGGAAACTAGTTTGAGAATTGTGAAAAGACAATTGTACTTTTCGCGTTCGACTGCGAGTTGAGAGATAAAGTTGCGAAGATGTTAATTCATTATCGAGACGCGAAAATCGAAACGCAGGAGAACCGTAGAAAGCTAATTCATTAATTCGAACGACTAACTTGTCTAGCGTTATTCTATGCGTTAATTAAGGTGACCACTTTGATGTCGGGTTTAATTAATAAACCAATCTGATATGCAGGAACTTGCATATCTAGGACGCATTACTTGAAGTGCAACGTGAGCTAGTGCAGAACATACTACATAGTTGCTTACGCAAACATGGCGTGCTATACCCTAAGTAAATAATGAATATTAATGGCGATTGTGGTAAAAAAGGCAAGTGGAATCGTGCAAATCACGTTAGTGTGCACCATAAGCACAATACCATAATTAATAGATTGTGGATTTTGGAAAAATATCGATTTCAAGCGCTAACTTGAAAATAAATGAAGAAAAATTTGTACATTTTCTTAAGGGTACATTTGTCAGCATAGTTCAACAATAATTAAAATATTCTGTTAAATATTATATAATGATTATATTTTATAAATATATTTGAGATTAAATACCATATTATAATTAGTATATTTTATCAAATGTAATATAATAATTAGCATCTTTTATTAAATATAATGTAATAATTAGTATATATTTTAGTAAATATTATATAATAATTAACATATTTTAATAAATATCATACCATATTTTCTGTTTTGTATGCAGTCTTAGGTTCATTAAAAATGATTAAACTGATGCAAATACATGAAATTTAACAAAATTATATGTATATATTATATGAATCTTTTAATCAAATGATAATCACATTAACGTATTGATAGCGTCATTGACATACTTTGTTAAGCTTATTAAATTTTGTTAAATTCTTTGTGCAAAGGAAACATCAAAATTGTACAATCCAAGGAAGAAAGTATTAAAATTCATTCTAACGAGTTTTAACTCATTTTATCAGTTAAGGATTGCTAATTAACAGCTGATAAAAGCGATCTATAACATCATATTTCACACGCAATAGTCGCTTTCAATGCTAAATAAGTTCACAACCATAAATGATCATAAAAAAGTGATCGAAGCGAACGGATTTACTGGCGGTCGCACTGTAGTATAAGGGCCAATCAAAAATGAATAAATAAGAGACATTTGCAATTTTGATAATGGAAAACAAGTTGCTTTGTTCGCAGGATTCTACTGTTGTTAAAGTTTAATTAACACGTTCGTTAGCCATGACCACCCCGTAACTCATATTTTACACAAGGAAAGTCGAAAATTAATTTTCGTGCACGTTGTTATTTAATATTACACCGCACAATGCGATATTCGGAAAATCTATTATTACCTTTCTTTGTTCAATTTCGAGCATATTTCATAAAAGCATATTTCATTTAATGAAATATTGTAACTATGGCAACTGTCACCGAAACAAATGCTGGAGGGACGTGTAACGCGATATACAATGTAGGCTACGGTCCCCTGACACATACTTCGTTCGTGTACTCTGCTACCCTTAACAGGGCACAATTTCTCAAGACAAACATCTGCCAGAAAAAAAATAAACCACTATTTATCACGTAGCTTCAACCATTAATGAGTTTAAAATATCGTTTAAAATATTTTTAATAATCTGGTCCATTAGAGATTGCGCAAAATGGTAAGAATCCTTAACAGAACAATATTTGGAATTCAATAGAATATTCTCTCTCTGTTGAAACGTAATTGTGAATTAAAAGCTAAGAGACATTGATAAATTTACTTATACATTTATGACGGATCCGATTCGGAATAAAACATATATTTTGTTAAGTTCAGAAGGAAATTCTTTTCTGCTATGAACTGTTCATTGAAAGCTAAGAAACATTGACAAATGAATGTCTCGATTTATAATAGCTCGAGCCTTTAATAAAACATAACTTCTGAAATTCGAAAGAAAATTCTTTTCCCCTAAAATTATAAATTCGAAGCCAAGAAACATTGATAAATGAACTTTTAGATTCATCATTTTTATTCTTATCGGAAGATAATTTCTGCAATTCGAAAGAAAATTCTTTTCCACCATAAATTGTGAACTGGAGAGGCTAAAGCGCATTAATTAACAATGCTCCACTTCGATAAGACATAATTTTGAAAAACGTATTCTACTGGAAACTGCGAACTGTGAGCGAAAATAAGCAAAATCAATTAGTCGTTTGATACTCTTAAAACCAAATACGCGACACACACACAATATTATATTTCCAACCTCGTAGCGGCAAAATGATGCCACGAATCTTTCCAAAACTCGTTTTCATGTATCCGGCAAAAAGCTCGCAATAAACTAGAAATTGAAAGAACTTTCGTCGCGCGAATAAACGAGAAACGTGACTCGAATGTTTCCCGTTTAAATACCGACTTCGGTTCTTAGAGTTCACGAAAGCCACGAGCGCATAAAACCGGGCACGGTAATTACAGGCATTCGCCGTTTAATCGTATATCATGCGTAGAAACCAGTGTACGAGAATGGTTAAAAACCAAACAACAGCAGCAGCCAATTTGCAGAAAATTACGGCGACGCAGTCGGTCAGTAAATTGCGGGGCCCCCGACAATCCTTTGCACGTGCATCCGGCAAACAATTCGCGAATAAGACACGTGACATAATTTCGGGGAGCACGTTCTGGAAACGAGCCCCGAGGGGGGGCCGCGGGACGCGCCGCGAAATCCCAACTATCATAATATCGCGAAACATGGAAACGACTTGGATTTCGTGGAGCCACTTTGTAGCTGCTAAAGAGATGTAGTTGACAGTGCTTTAAAAACAGGCGGAGGTTAATGCTGCGGAAATCGATACCGGGAACACGTGTACCATGAGATTACGCGGCGGTGGGGGCAACAAGAGAACGAACCGCAAAATTGCAACGTTACAGCTCGTGCAGCGCGTGAAATGCAACAATGAATCAAACGCGAAACGGCGCCGTGCACAGTGCAGGGGCTTGGAAAACTGACCAAAAGACGATTGAAAAAAATACGTGGTAAATTAGGAATCTCTGTTTTATGAGATAGATAAATTTATGGAAAAACACCAGTACCCTTCATAATAATATTAATAACAATATTCGTTTAATATTAATTTAATAGTATCAATAATAATATCAATTTAATAGTATCAATAATAATATTAATGTAATGTTTATTTAATAATATTAATAATAATATTAATTTTATGATATAATAATAATATTAATTAATAATAACGACAAATACCAATACCTTTTCTGTATTTGTTTCACTCATAAAGCGTCATGCTTTATTAATGTTGAATACGGTTTTTAAATAGAATCAACGAGGTCGATATGCGAATGTATATAGCGTGATGTGAAGTTTGCATCTTTGAATGAATCGTCAAGGTATGTGCGTCTTTTGTTTTATCGAGGTTATCAGTAACACGTCTCATGTACTTGATTATTAAATATTCAGAGAGCATCGCTTGCAAGATACAGAACTTTCTTTTGTCGCCGACTTTAATAATTCGAAATTAAATTAAATTGGTATTCTTATCTTTCTTTCGTCATTCCAAGTAGTATCGAAATTTAAAAGAAGTTATTTCAGTCATTGTACAGTAAGCTGGTCGTTTGAACATTAAAAAAACATCCAAGTCCAGTTTCAAAAACGTAGCGTTTAGAAAGCGTTCGAATACATTTTGCCAAGGGTTGTCGATCGATCGATTATATTTTGCATAATAGGGACTCTCGCGCCTGTGAGATCGGGCACCGATTATAAAGTGACTATAAATCGGCCCGGATGGACGAGGTCCCGATAAACAAGATTCGGATAAACGAGGCTCCCCGCTGTACGTATCGAGAGCTCGAACTCGAATGTTTCCTCGAGAAACCAGCGACAGCAAAGCGAAATATACACAGGGGGATGAAAGAAGTTAAGCCAGATATGGACTAGTGAAATCGATAAAGGGTCAGGCTCACGCAGGGGTTCTGCAGAATTAGTTTGCTCAAAATTCGCGAGTCGAACGGGCGAAAAGCGAACTCCGATCATTTGCCAACTGCAAACGGAAATTTATTGCGGTGCTCGAGACGGGTCGTAAACAAATATGAACCCGGGATTGATTAATAAACTGTGGACTGTTTTTAAATGTTCGGAAATCTGTTTCACGAATAACTAAATGGAATTATGGGAACTATAATTGCAGTTGATGTTGTGTTCCAACTGTGATTAGATTTAATTATTAGATGACTTAAGAGAAGCTAGATTGATTTCTGAAAAAATTTCTGATTTGTTGTAGTAAAAAGTTCAATATTTTATACCACAATAGCTGTATAATAATTATTATATTGTGGATTTTATGCGTTTACGACAAGTAGATTCCATTCACGGAAGGAAAGTGCTTAAGAATATCAATATATTAATTTCAGCTCATTAAATTTATTACGCGAAGATATAAATTTCGATTTAGCTTGAATTTCTTTCAATTGACGGGAAACATTTTTATTTTACATAAAAGTCCACAATCGAATAATGGAAATGCAGATTTTTGTACATTTGTGATATATAAGTAAATAAATATTCTTCAAGACGAATGAAAAATTTTATCGGCAAGTTGATCGAAGTAACAATCTCATATAAATGAAAACGAAAGCTATTGCAATAATAGACAGAAATCTTGTTTAAAAGTTTCGCGCACTTCGGATCTATGAGATATATTATTGACAAATTCGTCAAGTACTGTTCGTACGAGTGCCTAGATATTTCAAACAATTTTTATTGGAAAGAAGAACTGAAATTGCAGTTGCACTTTTCGGTGCATGTAACAGCCGTTTCTTTCGGAAGGCAGAATTTTCTAAAAATCTGCTACCTCGACAACTGCTTTCACTCGGCTACGAATATATTTTGTTTGTCTTTTTGCCTCGGATAAACATTGACAGAGGTATGCATGTATATCTAGCACCGGGAACATTGTTTTTAAAAAGCTGCTCCGCGCAAAACGCTGTGCAACTCCGCCGTTTCTCGGAATATTTCCGTGATCATTTCAGAAAATTGCTGTTAAAACGTTAAACATTCTCGTGGTAGCAAACGGACTGTAGACTTTTATCTAAATTGAAAGTTACCTTCGCTTAAATTTAAAGCGTATTTTCAAACAGCCGCAAATTACATACGGGATTTATCATCAGTCAAGCTTCATTTTATCGTAACTGCACGTTAAAAATAATTGCTCGTGAAGAAAAGATCATTTCACTTTCAATACCACTTTTAAATATATTATTTACCTTCAATTTCTCCTGAAGTGGGACATTAGTAATAATTACTATTGATAGAAATATTTTTAGTGTTATTTCTAAATATGTTATAAACCTTCAATTTTTCATAAAATGGAATATTATCGAGCTGCATAAAATTTCTGTCAACAATCTTGCGGCACAACATTTTAATATAATTACTCTTGTAAACAATATCGATTCACTTGTACTGTCATTTTTAAACGATAAATTTTCAATTTTCAACGAATTATAGCATTACAGCTGTATAACATTTCTGTTAACAATTTTACACCGTGGCATTTTAATAATTATTATTGGAAAAAATATCGATTCACTCGTACTGTCATTTTTAAATAATAAATCTTTAATTCTCAATGAAATAGAGCATTACTGAGGTATATAAAATTTCTGTCAACAATTTTAAACTACAGCGGACAAAGCTATATTATCCTAAAACACCTTTCTAAACCTTCCGAAAGCACATCTTCCCGAAAACATCGTGGTACAGCAAATCCAGGCAGACGCCAGTAAATGTAGACACTATTCCGCCATAAACTGCTAATATAGCTGAACTGCGGCGCATTCTTTGCCGTTTTCTTTTTCGCGATCGTCGGGGTATATTGGAGAACTAGGGTAAACATTATTAAAACAGCACGGGCTCCCAATTTCCTGAAAAATCGATTCCCAACTTCGTGACTCTCGACTCGGCCGGCCAAAGTTCGTATAAAATCCGAAATTGCTACATCGAGCTCTCCGAAAATAAAAACGGCGTGGACAAATAAACAGCTGGGACTCGTCCGTCAAGTTTCGCAGTTCTCCTTGCTCGCAGAATAGAATACGTGAATAAATTTGTAAACGGATTGGCGAGCCCATTTTGTTTGGTAATTGTGCTCGGCATCCGTCGGCGTTTGGAAAGGGCGTCGCTGTGTGACAAGGGCCACCCGACAGCGGTGAAAAGTCACGTTTCACGAGTGCTCGCAAAATTAAAGGAAAAACTACGCGATAGTTAATTGAACGTTTGAGTCGGAATGTCGTATAATTTGCCTGAACTTTTATCGCTTATTAACACGACTGCGCGATTTCGATGAAGCCAACTTCGAAATTATACTGAAATATACAAATCGTTATTTACAGTGTTTTCTTGCAGTGTATCATAATTGTATTGGAAACAAAACTTATCCTGTTTATATTATTAATCAAGTATACCATGATTGCACTATTAAAAAAGTGTAATGCATAATTACATTATTAACGCGATATGTGAGTGTCGGAATGATTTAAAATTTAATTTTTGAGAATTATTTTGTACGTTATTATAATTTCCTAATTTTTATATCATATACATTATTAACGCGATATGCGAGTGTCAGAATAATTAAAAATTTAATTTTTAAGAATTATTTTGTACGTTGAAATAATTTTTTAATTTTAATGTCATATAATCTTGCTCAGCAATTTTAACTTCACTGAATAAAGTACGTTGATTTTATTCGTTTTAAAATGTCCTTATAATTTTAAGAATTTGAAATTAAAAAATGCAATATCGGACATTTTATCCGCAGCGTTCATCGTTTAATGTTAATAGAAATGAAACAAATTACACCACGCGGTCGTCCCGATGTACAATTAATCATGCGAATATTTTTTTAAAAGATTTTCACTCACGAAACGTGACCTTTCACCGCTTCCGGGCGCTTTCTGACCCACAGTGGCGGCGTTTAGAAAGGGCGGCACGGTTTCCGCGTTTTATACGTTGGGTTACCTGCCACCGGACGCTAAACCGCATTATTCTCGCGGGAAGGTGTGCCCTTCGCAATCAGTCTCAAGAAGATTGGGGGTAAGCTGTATCGACAATCTCTCCTCTCCTTACGTGACCCTTTCTTCGCTGCCATGAGCGCGCAAAACCGCGGCAGAATATTTTAAACGCGCTACCCCCGCGCGCGAACGCCACATTGCAACGTTACCGGAGAAAAATTAGCGCGAGGAACGTGTTAAGAATTAGCAGCAACCATCTACTCACGTGACTACGGACGACGGTATATTAACTGAAAAATTACTGCTGCACGCGAAAGATTAGGCAAGCTCGTGTTTGTGCGGATTAAGACAGAGACACGGAAGTTAGTAGTTGTATTTTTTACTTTCTGTGTCATGAGCTTCGGGCAACAATGCAGATTTATTATTATCACACTTTGCATTTGATCAGATTAAAAATAATAATAATAAATTTCAGATTATGAAAATTTATTATTTGTACACACGTATATCCATATGTAATCCCATTATGAGAATAAAATAAATTTATTATCCGCAAGTATTGCCCATGTGTTTCCAAATGCAAAATTTTATTTTATTTGACAACGATTATTATCAATTATTATTAATATAAATTATTATTTTTTTATTATTAAATATAATATATTATATTATATTTATTATATATTATTTATATATATATATATATATATTAAATATAAATTATTATATATTATTGTATATTATATTATCAAATATAAATTATTATATATTATTGTATATTATATTATTAAATATAATTATTAATAAATCTAATTAGAAAGTGGGTTTTGCAATAATAAATCACATTTTAGGACAAGGTGACGAGAAAACGATGTTGCTTATGAGTAGCTCTAACATTTGAAAAATATAATTCATCCTTTTTATATCATAAAACTGTATGTTACCGTAGACATCATAATTAGATTGCGAATATTATGAAGTTATGGCAAAAGTCGACAACTGAGATGTAAAATTGTGGAGACATTTTATGGATAACTTGTGCTAACCATCAACTCTACTTAAATAATAAATTGAAAAATCAATCGGCATCGTGCGAACTTAACTTTTCAACATGAATTCGATGAAACAAAATACTTTAGTAAATAAAACTTTTTATGAAACTCTGCCGTTGACGCGGTGGTCAAAAAGCGTTAATTATTATGCTCGAGCAAACGATAAAAGTTATTACGAAAATCCATTCGCGCGATCACCGCGAGAAATTTGTCAACTTATTGTATACGTTCCGAATATTTTGGCGGGGGACTGTACTCGAAATCGGTCGCGTTACACGACCTAATATTTCGGGCGTAGAACGACGCGGGATAGTGATCCGTTTTCCTTTGCCAGACGATCGACAGCGATTTCGAGATCAAACGGATTTGAGGATCGATCGATCTACGTATTGTGCTTGTTAAATCGTCGAGTAGAACGGATCGATTCCACCGGTGCCCGTAAGTATCGAGGATAACGTCACAAAGCGGGGGACTCGGTGTCCCTTTCGGCGGACCGTTATGCGCCGCGTGGGATGAATGCAATCGTATACGCGCGGCGCAATTGCATTCTTCGTGGCACGTTGCATTCGCGCGCGTACGCACGCTGCCGTGTGTAGTGTGCACCGGTGGCGCCAGCGCATACGAGCGCATGTACAAGATACATATCTTTCGTAGGTGTCGTGTTTTCTGGGTCACCTTCTCCATTATCAAAGAAACCAGGTCTTACCAGGAGAGAGAGAGAGAGAGAGAGAGAGAGAGAGAGAAGCAGAGAGAGAGGAGGCAGAGAGAGAAATGGAGAGAGAGAGAGAGAGAGAGAAGAGAAAAAGAGAGAAAAAGAGAGAGAGAGAAGAGAAAAAGAGAGAAAAAGAGAGAGAGAGAAGAGAAAAAGAGAGAAAGAGAGAAGCAGAGAGAAAGAGAGAAGAGAAAAAGAGAGAAAAAGAGAGAAAGAGAGAAGCAGAGAGAAAGAGAGAAGAGAAAAAGAGAGAAAAAGAGAGAAGAGAAAAAGAGAGAAAAAGAGAGAAAGAAGCAGAGAGAAAGAGAGGAGCAGAGAGAGAGAGAGAGAGGGAGAGAGATGTACACATATATATAAGTGCCGGAACGAACGTAAACCCGTTTTAAACGGACCCCGGGAATTTTACTCTCGGCGCTTCGTAAGTAATTAAAAAGTGTTATACGTCACTTGTAAATTCAGGCTCATTGAGGGACTGGGAGGTGGGCCGCGGCGAAATAGGCAACGATAAATTACAGAATTTCAGCCGCGATAACGAAACCGGCCGGTCGAGATGGAATTTATCAGTGGAAGTACCCCGAACTTTCCAAAATGGAGAATTCCTGATTCTTTGTTTTATAGTTGGCGGGATCGTGAAGATGCTTCCATAGGTAATTACTGGATGCAGGTGTTCATTCAAGCGTGCCTTTTGAATATTTTGTTGAACCAGCAAACTTTAATCTCAAATAACACTTTATACTATTTCGATTATATAAATGTACAATTACAATAAATATTATTAATAACAATCAATTATAATAAATGATATGATCAGAACAGTATTTTATAGTATTATTATAAAATATAACAATATATGAAATAGTCAAATTCGAGCTAGTATAATATTATTGCTGTTATAATACCATTGTTGTTAATACAGTATCATTGTAATATTATTGCTATTGTAATTAACATTGTATTAATATTACAATAACAATAAAATTATAAAATATTCGAGTATAAACAATTTTGCCTTCATTGCTTTCAGAATAAATATATTTTTGTTAAACAATACTATTGTAATATACAGTCTAAAAATACTATTGTTGTTAGTATAATATTATTGTCATATTATTGTTATCATAAAATAATATTATATTATATTATATAATAATATCATATTTTAAGATAATATTGTTCTTATAACATTAATTATAATATTAGTTATGATAACGATAATTAAAAATATTTTAATACTTAAAAATATTTTAAATCTTCCAGGAATAAAGACAAAACTGATTATACTCGAGTGTAAGGTTTTGTATTGTCTCGCAACAATTTTTGTATAAAAATCTGCAAACTAAAGTTCATCCTAACAGGTTACATGAAACGTATGAAATAAAAAACGAATAAAAAGTTTCTTTGAACGAATAAAAATATTCTTAAAAAATAGTAAAAATATCCTTAAAACGAATAAAAACATTTAAATAAACATTTGAAACGAATAAAATATAAATATGACTTTTCAAAGTAATAGCATTTGCTCGAAATCGCGGAATTAGTATATAAATGACATTTCCGTTTTATTTAACGTTTCACCAGGACATACTTTTTCAACTTGAAATGCAGTTCTCTCGCGATTTAAAATTTATTATTGTGTAGGTGTACCAAAGGCGTGGGTTTAAACCTTTGATTATGGAGAAACAGTTAGAAAAAGGGAATGACAGAATTACTCGTGCAATTATTAATTGCGGTTTCGAATATTTTCACGATTTAAGGAACGCGCGCGTCTGAATTATTTTCAGTGTTTCATTTATGAAACATTTATAACAACAGTTTAACATTCAAATATTGGACGAACTGAAAATTGCTTTCACGCCCTCGTTCTCTGTACAGTCACTTTTTCAACAACATTACACATCCAAATTTTTCAAGCTAATCTCGCGGTTTAAAGCTGAATTGCGCCAAATCGAATTTATATTTTAGGATTGTCACCGTCACACATCGAACGAAACTGAATTCGATATTAGAAGTGCGAACGGAAACAAAAAAGGTATGAAAAAAAACACTGAAAATCGAGGAAACAGAACTCGCAAGTATCGATCAATGGATTTCCGTAAATTCGAAATCCTCTTCGCTTATTAAACTCGAAATGTTCGCTGGCCGGACAACTGAATTCGAACTCGTGAAAATACGACAACTTTTACAAGAACAATAATGAATAATTGCCTTCGAAAGATTGCAAAATGTCGTATCCCCAATTTCAAAGTGACCCGTATGTGACATATGTCTGCTTTTAACGTTTGTCGTTCTCAGCAATACACTTGTTAACGTTGGTTTCGAAATTATTGTGACTCGCATGAGATTATTGTGACGTGCGTGAATCATAGGACTACTAACGCGATAACAGCTCGTGCTTCTGACAATTTTATGACGGTCATGAAATTCTATGTATAAACTGAGATTCAAAGCAATTAATGTCTCACAATTTTCACGAACTCTCAAAACAAACAGTCTATTTAATTTATTGTTTATTTTATTGTGCGCGACAGCTTGTTTCGAATTCATAGTTTATCCTAATGCGAAGCACAGCTTACTTTATCTTATAACTTATTCTAATACGGGACAGCTTATTTTATTTATAGTTCACTTTACTGTGGAACAGCTTACTTTATTTGTAATTTATTTAATTGTAAAACAGCTTATTTTATGTGTAGTTTTCTTTAACGTGAAAACAGCTAATTTCATTTATACTTTAAGTTATTTTATTGTGAAATAGCTTATTTTATTTATGGTTTACTTTAATATGAAAACAGTTGATTTTATTTATACTTTAATTTATTTTATTCTGGAATAGCTTATTTTGTATGCAGTTTATTTCAATGTTGAACAGCTTATTTTATTAATAGTTTATTCAAACGTGTAACGCCTTAGTTTATTCATAGTTTAATTTAATGTGAAATAGTTCCTTGTATATATAATTTATTTTAATACATATCGATATCTACATTTCGATTCTCACAGTCGTAAACCAAAAATAATTCACCTATTGAAATCGTAAAATCCCGTTCCCCGTGCACTGAATCGATGTGTAAACAATCAGAAAATTCATTCCTGATTTCGACACGGCCGTGCCTGCGACGCTGGCCGTTCTGCGCATCGTAAATTTCGATTGAATGGACTGATCAATAGACGAGTTCGCATTTCAAGCGATTTATAAACCTTTAAGTCCCTTTTAGCTCGCTGAACGTATCGCCGGCGAGCGCGTTGTAGTCGACTGATCCCGTGTCGGAGGGTCCGAGAAGTTTTATAGGGAAATTATGCGACCAGCGAAACGTGTTTACACGCGCGAGCCGAGAAAATCCGTCGAACTATGTATTTCGAGTGGACGGACGTTGCCGAGTTATCGGAGAAAAATTAATTAACGTCGTCATTTCGCCGGCAAGGGGACCGTAACAACGACTCCCTTAACTTCCATAATTAACCTTTTACGGTCAGCCAAAGCATGTTTGCATCCTTCCAATTTACCGCGGCCACGATGTTGCGATTCGACAATCTAGTTGGACTGAAATCTTTTTGGCGACTGGCCTGCGTACGGTGCGACCACGATGCTATTTGAACGACTTTTAAAACGGAATACAGTAAATTCTTCCCAATTGTCCCGCAGTTTGTAAACAAAAGTGGACCATTTTGGAAGAGGAGGTACGATAAAAACGAGCCGCGAGGCTTGAATAATCGTATCTCCTCTTCCAAAATTGCCCATTTTTGTTTATAAGCTGAGGGACAGCTGGATAGAATTTACTTCATTAATTATTTCTTTATATTTGTAAATTATTTATTTCATATATTTTTTAAAATTATTTCTTTATAATTTGATCAAGAGCGATTTAAATCTTTTGAAAATATTTATTGAATAATGGCTGAAAAATTGTTTTACAAAATCGTAATTCGTTGGGATGATAAGAAACTTAAAAAATAATGTTCTCTCATCATTTTTATCTGATACTATGACGACGGAATTTAAAAAATGCGGTTTGTAGGCCTCGGTAACTTTATAAGCTAAAAATTGCATCGAAATCTTAAACTGCGGATTGTATTAACTTTTGGCTAAAATAACTAGGTTAAATACAAAACTGTGATAGCATTAGAAGAATTAAAACAACCAAAAGAGGAAAGACATTTTTGTCGGACTTAAGTTTCTTATAATTAGCTTAGACAATGTTTATCCTGTATAAGAGGAGAGACATTTTTATCAGATTTGAGTCTCTTGTAATTAGCTTAGACAATGTTTATCTTGCATAAAAGGAGAGACATTTTTATCAGACTTAAGTACAAGAGGAAAGATTTTCAAGAGAAAATCATTTTTATCAAACCGAAGTTTCTTATAATTAGCTTAGACAATGTTTATCTCGTATTATTAAAAGTTTATTCGTTTGCGCGCATTACAATTCAATCCGTTATCTTCAAACGTTACCCACAATTTTGAAACTGAAAATATGTTCTTGCTGCTATCACGTACTTGGTAGTGATACAAAGAGCGACGAGAACTTTCAGCGGTAGTTGCTGCTTGACATTCCGTATTCGTAGACATGCGCGGGGTTCATTAAAATGCTAAGAATCCTTTTTTTTTAGAATAAAACTTTCAACCCGTGCGAGCTAAACGCCAACAGTCGTCCTTAAAACAGTCTGCCGTTGACAATGTGGAGCTCGTTTAACATTCCTGCTACTTCTCAAAACATCGTCGAAATTCATCTGATAGTAGCCCGTTGAAATATCTTTCTGGGATTCGCTTTGAATCTTACCAGCTTCATTTTTGATTCCGTGGAATCAGAAAAGTGTTCACGTTAAAAGTGGAATGTACTTGGAGAATCATAGTGTTAAAAGATTAAAGATTTACGATATTATTAAAGATATGCAGCACCTGGCACACACTCTCAGAACGCTAACTTTATTAATGTTATCATTTGTTTACTTTCAATTTACTTATTTGCTTTTTACAATTTATTTCTTTATTTCTTTATTTCTTTATTTCTTTATTTCTTTATTTCTTTATTTCTTTATTTCTTTATTTCTTTATTTCTTTATTTCTTTATTTCTTTATTTCTTTATTTCTTTATTTCTTTATTTCTTTATTTCTTTATTTCTTTATTTCTTTATTTCTTTATTTCTTTATTTCTTTATTTCTTTATTTCTTTATTTCTTTATTTCTTTATTTCTTTATTTCTTTATTTCTTTATTTCTTTATTTCTTTATTTCTTTATTTCTTTATTTCTTTATTTCTTTATTTCTTTATTTCTTTATTTCTTTATTTCTTTATTTCTTTATTTCTTTATTTCTTTATTTCTTTATTTCTTTATTTCTTTATTTCTTTATTTCTTTATTTCTTTATTTCTTTATTTCTTTATTTCTTTATTTCTTTATTACTAATGCTTTCCACTCGAAACAATTTTTACTCTTAAGTCGGAAATAGTTTTCCTGACTTATAATATTTCTATTTAATATGCTGTATTTTATGCATATGAAATTGATGTTTAATGTAGAAATTATTTTGGAACGTGATATAATTTTTAGTGGTCCCTTGGAGACAATTTTTATTTAGCTCCTGCTTGTGGCAATTAATGCAGATAATTTTCATTTAACTCTTCTTTGTTGCAATTAATGGAGACAATTTTTATTTAGTTTCTTTTTGTTGCGATTAAAGCAGAACATTTTTATTTTGCTCCTGTTTGTTGCAATTAATGCAGACAATTTTTATTTAGCTGTTGCTTGTTGCAATTAACCTTTGCACTCGAAGTTTGCATTTGAAGTCTAAATCCAAAATAGTTAGTTACTGATGTAACTGATTCAACAATTTTTTAAATACACACAATGATGTGTGATGATAACGTAAAAATTATTTTGTGGCGTGACATAACAATTTTTTGTGGTACCTCAGAATTACCACTCGAGTGTAAAGTGTTAATTAACATTTTACACACACGTGCGAATCGCGTTCACTGCATGCACCGCTAATGATCAGTGAAAACAAGTCACGGGGATCAATCGTACGATAGCATCAGTTATGGCATTAATCCCTTTTTCATACGAAATATTCGATTCGACAATGAGAGAACATTGCGAGGTTCGATGGAACTGTCGTTCATCATTTCTGACGTCGTCGTGGCGTTATTCTCCCCTAATTTTTCACAGCGCGCCCAGCGGCGCTCTTCCGAAGACCACTAATTGTCGAAGTTAATTGCGAGGAAGAAGCTGCTTTTAATCAGACTCCACAGTTCTCTAATCCCGCTCGAATTTAACGTCACATTTGTTGCTGGCAAATTATTTGATCAGTATTTCTCGAAATCTACTTCCTAATTCAATGTGGTGTAACGTTGCGTCACTGATTGGAGATATCACGAATTAGACTACGAATTTGTAGTTGAAGTTGTAAAAATGCTTCTATTGGAAATCATCTAATTTTTTCTCGAAGCTATTATACTTTCAAGATTTTTCCTCCATGCAGGAGAAATTCTTGACTTTAGATAACTTAACAATGTGTAAACGTTATGACACTTCACATATAATATTATCATAATATTATCACATAATATTATCAGTAAACATTTTCGACAAAATGATCAATAACAAAACTATAAAGAAATTAGAAAAGTTTGAAAATATATTTGTTACGTAACACTTATATTCTAATAATGTTTAAATTTCCTATGAAACGCTTATTAAAATTATTAAACGAGGGAAGACACTTTCATCTGACTTACAAATAACTCAGACAATTCTTATTTCGCATAAAGATTCGTCGTCTAATAATCAGCTTAACCCTCTTCACTCGAAGACATTTTAACTCCAGAACTGCGAACATTTATTCTGACGGAAAAGATTTCGATTCTTTCTCGATTTGTATTCTCTTGTCACGTGGTAATATTAATTTGTAACAAAATTTAAATATGAATTTGCATAAAATCGGATAATTTTGGTAAATTTCGTAGAACACTTACTCACGCCACACTTGAATTTTGAGCAGTTTATTAAATAGCCAGGAAAGTAATGTAAAAATGGATTTCAGGCGAAGAACGTCGAAAAATTGGTTTTCATTTTTTTTAAATACAGCGCACCAAATTCGAAGATCTGGAAAAACTCTGGAGCCACTGTTTTGACAACATGTTTTTACTAAAACAAATATGGCAGGTGTGCCAAATCTACTTTCATAAGAAATCTGCATTGTTGGGATTTTTCATTTTTCACAACTGGGATTATCAGCTTAAAAACCGGCAAAAGTTCTGAAAAATGCACATCGCCAGCCGTAACACGTTGTATTTTTCTCGAAATTCTAGCACGCGTGTATACACCGTGCAACTCGACAAATATGAAATCTAGCGCTATAATTAAATAACTGTTCCATTATTCGTACGTTCGTGTCACACTATTCAGTTCGGACAATCGGGGTCCTATTTGAAATTGTTCGTCAGAGAATTAAAAGTTTATGCGTTACATCAAAAGTTCAAATTAACAGTTTTATATTCTAACAATACAATTTGCAACGGGGTACAACGTCTGGTAGTCCGAGTCGCAGGCAATGTTGGCCGCGTAACAGCGGTAGGTTAGCCGGACAGTTTCCGGACTTGTTATCGCGAGGGAAGCAAGTGTAAAAGGAGAAAGGCAATCTGGACTATTCCAGCGGGATTTGCGCCCGTGGGACAGTCATTCTCCGTCGGAGAAAAAGGGCGTAAACTACTGCGGCGTCGAAGGCTCCCGCGACATCCGATTTCCCTGGTTATTTCTCTTCCTTGGGCTCCCACGACTTTTCCCCGAGAAAATGATGCTTTTCTGACAAGATCCCGCTGCCGGGAACGTTAATTTTCTTCATGATAATGCGAACAAAAGTTATGAAATTTCCTCCAATTTAACCATGGATCTAGGTCAGATACGCCTTCCCTCTTTGCGCTCTAAAACGAATCGTTTTTATTTTTCGCTGCTATCTCTATTTTAAACGCTCTTTTAAAGAGTGTACAGCTAAATATAAATATTATATATTTATATTACTTTAATTTAGTATTAAATGTTTTTATTGCTTAGTCTGAATAATAATTGGACTGCAAGTTTTTGTGCATTTATAGAGTGAGCATGTCGTGCATATCGATAAATTGAGCAAAATATATTAAACATTTCATTGAGTTATTAATAAATAGGTAAATACAGCGATTCATTATAGACTGCAAATCTCAGTAAAATATATTAAATATTTTATAGAATTATTATAACAGTAAATAGGTAAATATAGTGTAATAATTATACTGCAAATTTTTGTGCATTTACAGATTGAGCATTTAATTCAAAGAATGAATATATAAAAGAGAAATGAGGAAGCTCCAAATAAGATCAAAATCGTGCAAAATTTATATTGCAAATGTAAAAGCATTATAATCTGTCATTTACGTCTATCCATCCGGCCTGTCAATGTGTCATTTATGACACGACTATGGATCGAGAACACGAATCTCATTTTTGCCATTATCGATTATATGTCTTGTTCACTTTTGTACGTTCGATGCGTGTGATAAGGCATTAGTTTACATCAGACTATATTGTTATTATAATTTGCTCTCTTTGATGACAGTCCATTAATTTTGTTAAATAATGTATCACGTCGAAAAGTACTATGCAATTGTAGATTCTTTGAATCACAGTTTCGAATGATTCTAGATTTAGAAAATATTAATAATATAGGCCAAAACATTTTATTTCATTTCACGCTCTCCTTAACGTATAAAAATGTAAATTTGCGCGAACACCCTGCAGTCCTCTATTTATTCTAGAAGGCAGGAATTTCTTTGACGCACGCTTTCCCTTCCGCAAACCGAGATTCTGTCCACGAGATCTCAATTATTATGTAAATCTCAGATTTCAAAAATGTCTCCCTCCAATTTCTCTATCTCGAATTTCTTATTCTGCTGTCAAAAAAATTCCCAGCGATTTAAAAAGGAGGACATTGCAAAGCGAGAATGCTCCATAGCTTCGAATTATCATGAACTTTTTCTTTATATATGAAAGAACAATTTCAAGTAACATTATAGCAATGAAAATAACTGAGACATTACCATTATCTCAAAATTGATGAATCTTTCTAGAATAAAATTATATTTATACAGCTGTATCATGCATATCTAGTCTTTTTTATTAAAATAATCTTCTAATTCTCACTTTTCTAAAATTTTTCTAATTCTTTTTTATGCTCGAAATTAATATTTTTCCTTTTCTCCCGTGACGTTGTATAAAGTATTGTTCTTTTTTTATTTATTGCACTCGATCAAGATTTAAGAAGTAAAGAAATTTTTGTTAATTTTTCTCAGAACATTATTTACTGTCAGAAGATACTAAAATGTGATATTAGCCTAAAGATGCAAAGAAGATCTATATAATTTAAGATTAGCATATAATATTACATGAACTTACAATAAATAAAAAAGCAGTTAACACTAACATTACATTATTTTCTTACACTGTCTCATTCAATGAAACTAATTGACAATGAATGGGACAAAATGCTCTATGAAAAAGAATACAAAATAAAAGAAGCGAACGTACGAGAAACTCATCGTCACCGTGCATTCTTATAGTAAAACAGCTGATCTTTCAAATGTTCTAAATTAGAATTGCTATCTTATCCTAAAATAATAAAATACATAAAATAATTTTTCGAAATGTTGGTATTAATTCCGACAACAGTACACAAATTAGCAAAACCTCATTGTCAAATTCGGATGTAATTGTTGCAAGAACGTGCACGTTCTGCGTTGTCGTAGAAATTTCGTCAATATCTGCGCGAAATGGAACCGGCAACAAAATCGCGCGATCGAGGAAGATAAACGTTTATGTAAAATTAATGAATGTTTCAGGAACAATGGAGCGTCAGTGGTAACCAGGGATATTCGAGTGTTGAGCATGTAACGGCAGCTGCGGATATAAATAGCGCATCCTTCCCGGCGAAACTATGCAAAATTCAAGTGAAAAGTGCGCGCCCGTAAATTGTTCATTCCATGGCTTTAAATCGATCCCGAGTCTGCGTGTAGTAGGCCAGTACTTCGGCCGGGAACGTTTTCAAATTAAACGTCGCGCGTTACTGTTCCAATGAATAACATCCTGTCCGGATCCAGTACCCTGATACCACCTAACTAATGTTATCGTTATTGTGTCAAATATATTGAAACTCTGTCAAGATAATGGACACGATTACCGAAATGCACTGAAACAGACATGCCGGCCGATGTGTTCTCTCGAATAACGAGTCTCCTTTTCAATGTTCGATTTCGATTTCTGCCTGCTAAATTATTGTCAATCAATAAAGCCATCGACCGGTTACGAAAAGTTGTCGAACAGCACGGAGGACCGAGGGATTAGAAAAATTTAATTGATCGAAATGCGTTTTCTTTTTAATTGATCGAAATGCGTTTCCTTTTTAATTGATCGAAATGCGTTTCCTTTTTAATTGATCGAAGCGACGTTTGTTTTCTAATTGAACGAAGTAAAGTTCGTTTCTTAATTGATTGAAGCGAGTTACGTTATCTAATTGATCGAAGTAAGATTTGTTTCTTCATTGATCGAATTGAGGTTTGTTTTTCAGTTGATCGGAAAATATGGTTTGTTTCTTAATTGATCGAAATGAGTTTTCTTTTTAATTCATCGAAGCTTCGTTTCGAAATAATCGAAGTAAAGTTTGTTCCTTAATTGATTGAAACGAGGTCTGTTTCTTAGTTGATCGAAATGAGGTTTGTTTCTTAATTAATAGAACTCAGGTGTGTTTCTTAATTAATCGAACTAAGGTTTGCTTTTTAATTTCAGTAAATGGTATGACAAAATTCTTTGGATAATTCAATAGGATATTAAATCTTTGTCTTCTCTGAATTCTTTTTAAGAAAGAATGTATTTTTCAGAAAATCGTACTCTACAGTAATAAATTGTGTGGTTATAATAATATTTTTTATTTAAAAATGGTAGTTTACGATAAAGAGAAATATCGTGAAGAACCAGGAAAACATTAAAAAATTATAGGTTACTACACATGAAAATACACGAATATTAGATTGGTCGAGGAGCATGAACCGCCTGAAAGTAGTTTTACAATTGCTTTTTCTTAACAATGATGTTTATAACTTCGCTATTAATATGATAAATGTACTGTTCAATATATTCTGTTCTAGCGATCGATCAGTTCAATTAAAAATCGATATTTTAGTTCTACCGTGTTCCTTTCACGGAGAGTTTTCAATAACTCATTTAGAACTTTCTAATAGAACGTTAAATGTTCACGTGCCTCTATTTTGATATCAATTTCAATGTATTTGCGCAGAGATACGAGGAAATAACACAGAACAGCATGGAAATTGATAATTTAATCAGCGAAGAATTTGCATACAGATTAAAACGGAACAGCAGCGTTAATAGTCTATTAAACATTTACTATAGTGTAAAAGTGGTTCCTATATTTACACAAACAATTGCAAAACGATGAATATTCATGTGTTTAAAGAAGCAATAACGTATTTAACTTCTTAGTCTGTCCATTTCTTATTACGTCTACTTATCGAATGTACGAATTTTTATAATTTCAAAAAATCTCTAATCTACTGTACAAAACTGCTTAATAAATTGTTTAATGACACTAACTATTCTAATCGTGTATCCTGTAACATTGTCAAATAATTTCTTTTGGGCTATCATGTAGAAAAATATTGTTTAGATTCGTCTCAGTATAGCATAAAAATTGAAAAATCCATTAACCAGTTATCTGCTGCAATCTCTTCGAAAAGTGTACATATGATTGCTATAATATAGAATTAAGTTGCAACGAAATGCTTTATCTTAGTTTTTGAAGTTTTTTAAAGTTTCATTTTTTAATTTTATTAAGCAATACTTATTTATTAACTGAATTTAACCAATTACATAGCTGTTTTTGACGAGTATACTCGTCGCAACACAAAACGTTGCCATTAAATAAATTTTTAAAGAACAGAAGGTTAATACTCCGCTCGTTCCGAGTTGATTTCAAATCCGCGGTCTAATTACGGCAGAAATATGAGTGTCTAATGAGGATCGAGGCAAAGCGCGACGTGTCATCGAAATATTCAAATTGAATTTCGGCTGAACAAGCTCCCAGATAAATGTCTGTTCAATTTTCAGGATTCAGGCCGTCGAGAACGCGACGTGCGCGAATCGTGTTACTGCAAACAATATTTCACGACCGTGTCGGACCGACCGACATACGTGGTCCGACCAATTTCCCGAAACAACGAAACATTAAAACTTCCGGTTGTAATTAGCTTTCGGGGGAGTCGATGATACGACCCGAAAATACACCGTGGACTGCGTCGGCCGTGGCGTGACGCGGCCCGGAACTTTCGATTCATAATTATCGTCATCGTTAATTGCGGGGACGCGGCATTATGAAACGGTTAGGGGGACCGAAAATTGAAAATTTCATAATGCGCACCGATGGCCGGCAAATTGTGCGGGCAAGCTGGACGAGAGCATCGTCGCGGGGCATTATGCCAAGGGAGAGAGGAGAAGAGAGAGAGAGAGTCAAATAGGAAGTGACAGAATCAAATAAAGAGAGAGAAAGAGAGTATCAAAAAGAGTGTCAAATAGAGAGAGTGTTCAATAAAGAGAGAGTATCAAAAAGAGTATCGAAGAGAGAGAGAGAGAGAGAGAGAGAGAGAGAGAGAGAGAGTATCAAATAGGTAGAGTGTTCAATGACGAGAGAGTGTCAAAAAGAGTATCGAAGAGAGAGAGAGAGAGAGAGAGAGAGAGAGAGAGAGTATCAAATAGGTAGAGTGTTCAATGACGAGAGAGTGTCAAAAAGAGTATCGAAGAGAGAGAGACAGAGAGAGTGAAAAATCGTGGCAGAGAATGCGAGAGAGGGAGAGACAGAGAAGTGTATATAAAGAGAGAGAGAGAGAGAGAGAGAGAGAGAGAGAGAGAGAGAGTCAAAGAGTGAAAGAGCGAGACAGAGAAGTGCAGAGAGAGAAAGAGAGAGAGAGAGTGAGAGAGAGAGGGAGAGAGAGAGTTAGAGTGAGAGGGAGAGAAGGAGAGGGAGCGAGGCAGAGAGAAAGGGGGAGTACGCGAATGATCGATTTTCGAATTTGCGGTTTTTGGACCAGTTAGACAAATTTCCCTCGGAAGCGATGCGACCGTCGGCATCGATACAAATTCGATCGTGTATCGTTGGCGGTGGACCAGAAATTTCAGGGCCCGGAGAATTATTAATGGCCACGGTTAACGCTCAATACTTTCGGTTTACTAGATCAAGTCTGGCTTGATCAACTCGTGTCTAGTTTGATGAACTTTCTGGCCGCCATTTCTCAATTTATGTTTCAGAGAAATTCCTCGGACGCCGAATGTTCCGTCGACTCGATCTGCAGTTTCATGTAGTGTTTCGTCTACGAAAAATATGCATTTTCTGTAAGACAGAAATGCAGTAAAAAATAAATGCAGTCGACGTAAAAATGCAGTCGATGTAAAAAGGAAATGCAATCGATGTAAAAAGAAATACATTCTATGTAAAAAAGAAATAGAAATGTACATATATTCTGTATAATAAAAGGAAGTGGATTCCATGTAACATAGAAATGTAACTGCATTCTATATAAAATATAAATGGAAATGCGTTCTATGTGCGAAGAGTAAATGGAAATGTATTGAATATAAAAAGTAGATGGAAATGCATTCTATGTGAGAAGAGTAAATGGAAGTGAATTCCATGTAAAAAAATGAAATGGAAGTGAATTCTATGTAAAAAAGAAATGGAAATGCATCCTACGTAAAACAGAAATGGAAATGCATTCTATGTAAGAAATAAATGGAAATGCATTCTGTGTAAAAGAAGAAATGGATTCTATATAAAAAGGAAATGCAAATGCATTCTATGTAAGAAATAAATGGAAATATATTCCACGTGAAACAGAAATGGAAATGCATTCTATGTAAGAAATAAATGGAAATACTATTTTCGGTACTTTAACTAGGAATGTTTAACTAGGAATTGAACTTTTTCATCAATTAATGTATTAAATAATTTCTTAATAGTTTCTATGAATAAGAACAAACAAAAACCATCGACTTTGACCAACTCAAAATTAACTTGCGATCGTACGGCCTGAGGAACACAGAAAGAAATAGTTGAAATATTTTACAACGAAGGTTTACTTCATTGATGAATTCTCCACTGTGTTCCAGAAACTTTGTACAATTTAAAATGTTTCTTTATTGTTTTTAGGTATTTAGAGCTGGCTTCTGTTATCTTTTAAGCTCTTGTAATCCAGTGGGATGTGTCTGGTGATTAGTTTTTGTTGGCATGGTTCCACAGATTCTTGTTTGTGCCGCAGTAACAATGAAGGAAGCATAAACGTCTCTACTTCCTGTTCTCTGCTTATAATCTACTTTACAAGCTTCGTCCTTTATCTTGTTCTGTAGATAGGCATTGAAAATCTGTTAAATATTCGCACATTCTTTCGACAAGTAGAAACAGCGAACAGTGGTCAGACACAGTATATTAATTACTCCAGACATTCGTTTTACATATTATTAATTTATATAACATATTATGAATTAATATTAAAACTTACAGCAATGAAGCGCAGTTCTGCAACAGATGCATACAACTCCAACTGTAACAGAAAACAGTTATTTAGAGATTCAGATATTATAATGACATTTATTTAGCGTGTAATTTAGTATTACAAATTTAACACAGTTGGCAACAAATAATTGCATTGATTTGGTTATTCTTAGATTGAGAAATAAATCCTTATTCGATTTGAAATATTTTCATTTACACGAGACATTTTATTTGGTAAATATTCCGAATGCAATAAAATATGTCAAATAATTTATGAAATAATGACTTATGAAATATTATTTATGAAATAATAAATAGTGAGTGAAGTAACATTTTTTTCTCTACTAATGGTTTGAAAACAGAAGAAGAACGAATGTCATTAAGAGCTTCTGTTTCATTGATTTCCAAACTATAAATGCATACAGAATTGCAGTCTTGTAATCAATCTGCAGCGATATTAAAATTTACATTTCAAAATAAATGAATAAATATAAATGAAATAGCATAGAGAACTGCAGCCTTGTAATCAATCTTCGGCAAAATTAAAATTAACATTTTACATCCAAAATAAATGAATAAATATAAATGAAATAGACATACTCAGTGACATAATTTTGTCACTTACATTCATAATTTTCTTTTCTTTAATATTCTAGAATCATTACAATTTTTCTCACAGGAATATTTAGTAAATTGAAGTGCCAAAGTTGAAAGGGAACCCTATGTTTATAGTAAGTAGAAACAGCGAGGTATGGTCAGACAATTATTTACTTTCAAAAAAACATTCGTCACTCCGATCCAAGATAAACATACTCCAGCCAGTTATCGTAAAAAGTAGTAGAAAATACATAAAAGTATTTTGAATAATATAATGGAAATACACAAACAGCAAGATGATGTAGATCTTTCCATTACTCGGACATCATCGCTCATTCCAGTGAAATAAAATCGTGCCAATGATCCGAGCATAAAAAACGATGTATCTTCGCGAGATAACATACAAACGAACGTAATGGAACGTCAACGTCAAAAGTGTAACCGCGTGGAAAATCACGAAAATATCCCCCCCCCCCCGGAAAATGTAATCACTTGAAATTAAAAATTTCTTCTGTCCAATCAATTTTTCCACAAAAAGCTTTCCCATCGTCGTCTTTCAATTTGTATTCGTTCCCGTCGTTCGCGGTGATGTTGAAACGAGCCCGATTGAGACTTTACGAGAATTTATTACGAGAACACGGTGTTCCCGCTTATTTTATGAAAGCAATTAAATCCAGCTTCCGATGCATTTAATCGGTCGCATATCGTCGATTCAAGGTCAAAATTGATTACACGCCTGGACAACAAAGCTGGAGAGAGACAGGGAGAGAGACGGGGAGAGTGTGTGTGTGTGAGAGAGAGAGAGAGAGAGAAGACAACAAAGAAATCGTGTGTTACCCGTGGCAATTTCAGCGATAAATATACTCGCTGGCTCGTCGAAAAGTCGAGCGCGCCTGCCTCGTAAATTTCAACTAATTGCCACGGCCCGTGTCGTTGTCATTGTCGTTGTTGTTGTTGTTGTTGCTGCTGCTGCTGCTGCGTCGGGGTGTCTGGCCGCGAGAATTGTCGCCGGTTTAAACGAAAGGGAGAACCGAAAGAGAAAAATCAGGAAGACGCAAAGGACGGCAATAAAAGGCCGGCAATAAAACCGACAGCTTTTCAGGTCAGGCTCTGTCGAACTTTGCACAGTGCTCATCGAACCACCCAGAGGACCGCTCGTTAACATTCAGCGAAATAAAATGGCTCGCTTAGGAAACATCTCCGCGGGGAGATTTAAAACCTTACGTTCCCTTATCTCCCTCGACGGCGTGACGTCCTTTCGAATTGCTGGGTCTTCCACGGTGTCGTCACGGAGAAGATTGGCTTCGGTTACAGGCAATTAATGTCGCCACGGGAACGTGCCCGACAGTTTCCGAAATTTGTGTCGCAATTCATTCTTGATCTTCGATCGATCGATCGAGCGAAGTTTCTACGAATACTACGTTTGCAAGTTTCGTGTCGATGAATAATGAATATTCATAGGAAGTAATAAGTTCTGAGTATGTAGTTATTTCGGATTTAAGAATCAATCGGCATTTTCGCGTGAATACAATAAATTCTCTGAAATTGTCCCTCGGCTTGCAAACAAAAATGAACAATTTGGGGAAGAGGAGATACGATTATTCGTATGTTTTATAGTTGTGTTGACAATCGGCGACAATAAAACGAAACGCGAGGCTCGAATAATCGTATCTCCTCCCCAAAATTGTTCATTTCTGTATGCAAACCGAGGAACAATTTCAGAGAATTTATTGTATTTCGTTCACAAATTTTATATCGATGAGAGAACGATGAATGTTTATAGTCAGCGATAAGTAGTCAGCGGATTTTTACGCGAAATAAAAATCGTCCGCAGTTATCGCGAGCCCCAGGAGCTACGTACACATTGACATTAATCCAGCAGCATTTTTAAATTCTTCAAATGTATTTATTATTTTGCATTTGGTCTACTCATTCGTGCTATTAATGCATAAAATCCGCTGTCTAGTAGTAAGCTCTGACTAAGTTCGGCAAGTGGCTCTTAATATTACAATTATAGCAAGTTATTCCTGATCGTCAATTGATCAGGTGCCATCTCTAAGAATACTTCATTTGCCTGCACAGTTTTGCATCGATGAACAATGAATATTTATAGTCAGTTTGTAAGAAGTTCTGAGTAATTTGGCAAGCAGTTCTTAATCTTAAAAATATTGAAAGTTATTCTTGATCTTTAAGTGATTAGGTATCATTGAGGTAACACGAATATATTTACAGTCGGTTAACAACAATTTCTGAATACTTTAAAAAGCAGCTCTTCATTTTAAGAAATACCAAACATAATTCGTGACCTTATTGTTTGTATCGAGTGTAAAGTAATAATTGTATAAAATAATTTGAATATTAATTGTACAAAGTAACGTTATGTCTTATAAACTCTATGCAGAAGATTTAGTTTTTAGATTTAAACCATTTGTCATCTTTACTCGTGACAAGAATTTATAAGAACAGAAAACACTACATAACGACGATAGAATTTTCGTACATAATAAAAAAAATTCTGCAACAATATCAACGTATCGCAACTAAAGTTTAATTAAATCTCGTTATTAAAAAGCGATGGTTAAATTCCAGTAGCCTCTAGATGGGTCAGTTCAGTTTGATTCTACTGCAGTGAGCGCAGAACAGTTGTGGCGACTTCAATGAAGGTATGCGCTTTATCAACAACTAATTCAGACCGTGTGAGAAGGAAATTCAGATTGCATGAGAAGGAAAGAGCAATTTATAGAACATTGGAGGCTAAGATTGTTCCGGCGCTATAAAGTTTCTCGACGTTTCTCCGTACTGAACGATATTCTGGCTAATAAATTGAAATGCTTTACCAAACAATTGTTCGACTGCGAATTTCACGCATTTATAATAAAAACGAGTTGGCGCGATTTAAAATAATATATTAATTAAACGTATTTTAGAATGTCGATATATTATTTGCAAATTATCAAGATTATTTAAAGAAAATAGAAATTTGTTTATGGCATCTGTGTTTTGCAATGAAAGTAGATAATTTTTCTCTTGCATATGGAACTGCACAATCTAATAATTATTAATTATTAATTTTAGTCTATTTCTGTACAAAAGAACTCATATTAAATTCCGAAGTTTTAGATGAATTTATGTGTCCGACAAAGAGAAATAAAAAATAAACTATACACAAATGTATAAATCTTGGTTGGAGATATGTTTTAGCTTAAATAAAAATTAAGTCAAATTAGTGTTTTATTCTATATCGATTGCAAGCGAGCAGAATTTAAAAATAAAGCTGTTACATTTATATTTATGAATATAATATTTAAATACTAATGATAAATACAATATTTGAGTACTAATGATGAATACAATATTTGAGTACTAATGATGAATATAATACTTCGGTATTAATGATGAATATAATATTTGAATACTAATGATGAATATAATATTGGAATACTAATAATGAATATAATATGTAAATACTAACGGTGAATATAATATTCGAATACTAATGATGAAAATAATATTTGAGTACTAATTATGAGTATAATATTTAAATAATAACGATGAATATAATATTTGAATACTAGTGATGAAAATAAAAAAAATATTTTATTATAGAATATTCTACATCTAATATACAGTAGAATACTGCACGCGTTTATTATCAGCTAGAACACCAATTAATCGCTGAAATGCCCAGGGCAATTTTATATGCGATTAAGAAGCGACAAAATAGAATTAATCGATGCTTCCATCAAAAATCTAAAAATAATGAGGAGACAGAATTAGATAGAGATGATCTAAGATTTGAATGGAGCTCGTGCATGAGCTCATGATGAAATATCGGATTGATACGGAAATAACTTCCACCGTATGTGCCGTTATATTACTAAATTATAATTACCATCCAGAATAACACCGGCTAAGTTTAATGATGATCCATTTAACAGTGCTCCACACCAAATGGTACCGAATATTTTTATAACCGAGGTAAACCGCAAAAACTATTTATGCCTCAACCTAAATCTCGTCGTAGCACTTCCATTTGGTTTAATCGAATCGTTTAATATTAACGAATGTTGAGCACTATAAGTAATATTTAATATTGATCAAAAGAAACTATTTAATTGGCAACGATATCTTCGATAAATTAACTATGAAGCATCGATCGGAAAGAGTGAAAATTTATGTGATGATCAATTTTTCGATGAAATATATTGATATCAAACTCTTCACTTCTGCTGAGCTGTTATTAATAATTATAGATGTTTATGCAAATTCCTCAAATCAAGTTATTTAAATTACTAAAGAACTGATCGTGTTAACCAGAGGATAATAAATTTTATCGATAATTAACTGAATATTTAAAAAATATTTCTATGATTACGAATGTACCTTTTAGCAAATGAAACGAAAATTTTCCTCGTCAGGAAACGAAAGCGATGTGTACACTAAACATTAAAGATGGTTTGAGGTTGGCTCTAGCAAACATTGTCAGCCACGAATTCTGAAGCTGTTTGCCGAGATTCACGAAGTTCACCAACAGTCCATAGATCCTTGTCAAAATGTCTATTTTCACAGTTCAAATAAAAGTATCTCGTATTTTCGTAAAGATACATTTTTTTAAATAAATAAAGACATTTACATCAGTGACTGGAATGTCGTATCTTCTTTTACATAAAAAAATCGTTCAAAGTCAGCTTCCAAAAAATATTTCAAACATACGTCCACTTTCCAAAACATGCCAACAAGATAAAAATACCTGCAATGTTCTTTAACGACCATTTCCTTAAATAATTAAGATACCTATATCAGTGACAAAAATATCATATCTTCTTTTACATAGAAAATCGTCCAGAGTCATCTTCATACAAATATTTCAATCATCCAGGTGTTCCATCTGTTCTCAAAAAATTGCCAACAAAGTAAAAATACCGCTAATTTTTATCAACGTAAAATTCCTTAAATAAATCCAAAGACCAATATGAATGTGAGAAAAATGATATACTCCTTCTACACATAAAATCGTCCTAAAAATATTTCGATCATCTTAGGTGTTTCATCTGCTTTCAAATATTCCCAAGAAAATAATTTTCATCAACATAAAATTCCTCAAATAAATTCAAAGGCCCATACGAGTGACAGAAGAATCACATTTCCATGGAAAAACGTCCAGAATCAGCTCCCGCGCAAGATAAGACCCGCGAATTCTTTTATCGCCGGCGTAGTACAAAGCCATTAAATAAATCGGCGACCGATTAAAACCCAGAGTCCGCACGTTTAGCGGGATTTGAAAAACAATCGAACGTGTCTCTCGTCGCATTGTCCCGCAGCCGATATCCAAGGGCGACTTTAATTGATTTCTTAAATTAGCCGAACCATCCAGACGCGTAGGGGATGAACGGCGGAAGAGCTTCGCCGCGCTCATCCGCTAACTTGAATTTGAATGGCAGTGTCGCGTGACTGACAGGGCTTGAGAGACAGACGAAGGAAACCCCCGCTCTGAAGAATGGAGAGAGATGAAACGAATGAGAGAGAGAGAGAGAGTGAGAGAGGGAGGGAGAGAGAGAGAGAGTGAGGGAGAGCGAGAGAGAGACAGAAAGAGAGAGAGAGAGAGAGAGGGAGAGAGAAAGAGAGAAAGAGAGAGGGAGAGAGAAAGAGAGAGTGAGGGAGAGCGAGAGAGAGATAGAAAGAGAGAGAGAGAGGGAGAGAGAAAGAGAGAGTGAGGGAGAGCGAGAGAGAGAGTGAGGGAGAGACAGAAAGAGAGAGAGAGAGAGAGAGAGAGAGAGAGAGAGAGGAAGGATGGGAGTTCGGGAAAAAGGAAAAGCACGATATGAGAAGGCGGATTGTACGAGGAGAGAAAAACAGAAATGGGTTCGGCAGTTAATATCGAAGCGAATGGAAGAGCAATCGGTATGAAGCGAACCGGAATGACCTTATTGCCCGGTCCGAGTGCAATCTGCAATTGGTTCAGTCTGTTACTGTTACAATTGGCTGGTACCGATTTGTGGACTTGAATCTCGCGCGGGTCCTCGCGTTTCTCTGTTTCGTCAGATTTAACCCGCAGAATAATAGCAATTCGTGCGTGATTGCTCTTTATTAACACGTTCGCGAACGCGAACCCCGTGACATTCGTTTCCATTGTGACGCAAAATTACGCGAATGCTATTATAACATTCATATGCCGCATCATCATGAGTTTAATTCTAAACAGCGTCTATTTTTTGAAATTATATTATGCAACACTGGTAACAATAAGACAATTTATTCTGGTTTTTAAATGCAACGCATTTATTGTTTATTTATTATTTTATTGTTTATTGTTTATTATCATTTATTATTTATAACTCGTAAATGTAGCTTCAATATTTGAAAAACTCTTATAAAATCGAAGTAACTTTATTAACGAAACTAGAACATTTAAATTGATTATAGTCGATGGTATTTGAACCGTTTCGCATCCTAAATGTTCCAGTAAAATTCAGTTCGCCCGAATATATTATAATAAAAATGAATTTTGAAAAGTCATTAAAAACGTGATCGGTAGACAACGAATCCTTTTATGCAAAATAACAATTTTTATGGGGCAACTGTATTGCTCGACGTTACTAGGAAATTTATAACGTCGTTTCTGTTTTTAAACGAACCGTTGTTAGTAACGCAGATGAATATTTTTAATTGATGCTTTTAGTAATTGAAAATGTGACATGATACGTACTAATTAGTCCTTGACAGTACTCAAATTAAGACGCGTCGTTTTTTAGAAACTGTTTCATATACATTCGATGTTGGTAAACAATTTATTATGTTGTCACAATTAATAAAAAAAACTGTTCAAATAACAAGTGAAACATTTTATTTGGTAATAGAAAATAAAAACGTTTGCGACATCGTTGTTTGTAAGATGTGCAAGCTATTTGTTCAAGATCTTTGTTATTGGAAAGATAGATGAATCTTTTATGAGGTTTTGTTTCGTAGAATCGGATTAATAATGTTTCGTATAATTATAAAAATAACTTATCGCCCGTTCCTTTGTTCATAATACAGGGTATCCCATAATTATCTTAACACCCGGAAGAGGTAATTCCTGAAGTCATTTGAAGTAACATTTTCCTTAGCGAAAATTCAATCCACGAGTTCGTTTACGAGTTATTGACGAAAAACAGCGACCAATGAGAGGCGAGCTCTCATGGCGCGAGGCGGCCGAGCCAACGAGCGGTCGAAGCCCAGTTCCGCTCATTGGCTCAGCCGCCTCGTGCCAACTAATCTCGCCTCTCATTGGTCACTGTTTTTCGTTAATAACTCGTAAACAAAGCCACTGATTGCATTTTCGTTAAGGAAAAAATTACTTCAAATGACCTCAAGAATCACCCCTTCCAGGTGTTAAGATAATTATAGGAAAAATTAGTTTTCCAAATGATTTAGGATCAACGTTTCTATAACCACAATGGTCGAGGTTATAAAATAACGAACAGTAAAAAAGTAAAGGATCTACATCATAGACGCGAAAAATTTTTAAAAAGCATTTCAACTAAGCCACGCGATATGTTCTCCGTCACGCGCAGGATTTACAACAAAGTATACTATTTCGAATTTGAAATAATGTTCTGCCTGGCAGTGATTTCCATATTTCATGGTTTAAAGTTTAAACATCGCGGATACGCAGTTTGAATAATTCGCCAAAGGATTTAGAACAATTTACGATACAGAAACTGCAAGGATCGCGGCGGAGTCGGACTCGTCCGCTCATATTTTCGCATCTATCCATCTCACGTTTTCTACAACATGCGCATACATAATTCCCTCGTTGAATAGAAATCGGATCGGGGTTACATTTTACGAAATATTATGCAAACCCTGACCCAACATAATCCGGCCGCCTGCATTTTTTCTCTCTCTCTCTCTCTCTCTCTCTCTCTGTCTCTCTCGCTCTCTCTTTCTTCCGTGTTACCAAATCAATGTCCTGCCGAGGTATAGGGAGAGATTGCGTAAGGTGATTTGTAACGGAGAAGAGATTTTAACGACCCCTTGTCGTTGTGTTGTCGCCTGCCGTCGAAGAAGTCGCGTTATGGCCACGCACGGTTATGGAACTATCGACAATCTTCTATGTTACGCAAAACGAGCCGTGAAATAATAGAGCTGGGCATCATGATTATCCGAGGTCCTGAACCTTCCAAAGAAAACTAGCTTTAACACTGTTTTTACCAAAAGGAACAGATGGTGGCTTCTACAAATTTAATTTGACACTATTTCTAGCGAAGAAGGCAAGTGACATCTTCTACAATTTCAATTTGACGCTATTTTTACCAGAAGAGGGAAACAACAACTTTAATCATTTTAATTTGTCTCTATTCTTACCAAGGGAAGCGACCAACATTTTTTACAATTTTAATTTAACTTAATTTTTACCACAGGAGGCAAAAAACAATTTTTACCATTTTAATTTGACTCTATTCTTACCATGGGAGACGAACAACATTTTTTACAATTTTAATTTAACTCCATTTTTACCACAGGAGGCGAACAACACCTTTTACAATTTTAATTTGGCACTATTTTTTCTAATGAAGCTAAACTACACATGTGACAATTTTCATTTGACATCATTTTTATTAAAGAAGTGGCATATTTGACCATTTCAATTGAACATTATTTATACCAAAAGGATTAAACACCTCTAGAAAATTTAATTCAACCCTATTTTCACCGAAGGGACCAAACGACACATTTTACAATTTCAATTTGACTCAATATTTTAATAAAGGGATCGAAAGAAACCTTTTAACATTTTAATGCGACTCTATTTGTACCAAAGGGGTCAAAAGAAACCTTTTAAAATTTCAATTTAACACTGCTTTTATCAAAAGGGACAAAGGTTACTTTTTACAATTTTAATTTCATACTACTTTCACTAAACGGGTCAGGCGACAGCGTTTACAATTTTAATTTAACACAATTTTTATCAAAGGGAAAGAATGACATCTTTTACAATTTTAATGTGACTCTATCTTTGCAAAATGGGTTAAAAGATATATTTTAAAATATTAATTAAACACTATTTTTTATTAAAGGGCTCAAAAAAGAGTTCGACCCTTGACTGGTACGATGATTATTATAAAAATAATTGGTATAATTTATATTAATACAGCAAATGCAAGAAGATGCGTTAATATAATTCTAAATCCTCTACTATATTTCACACTTTGCTAGTGTATAAAATAATAAAAACATGGAAAATTGAACCTTAATTACAACATAAAGTAAGAATACGATATTGGAAATAAAATATAAAGGGATGAAACTATTCTCTAAATTTAATTACTTTTTCTCAAATGACTTTTCGATTTTTCTAATAAAGTGAATACAAAATTAACTCTGATAAATGTATATGTACTCCATTTTGCGAAGCTTATTTATGTTAACGAATTTACATATTATGTTAATTCTGTAAAACAGGCGGTCGCAAATGGCTTTATAGTTCATGCAATCACGTACTATAAAAATGGTATTAAGGTGTCCTGGTTTGAGACTTCGAAAAGATTGATTTTTTGTTGTATTTCCTTGAAGTATAAGGCTCTGGGTACACGCCTGCGAAAGGATTTATGTCAATTCGTAAGGATAACGAAGTTATAAGTTAGATGAGAGAAACTTTGAACGCGTTTTTCTCGAAACCTTATTTTCTGACATAACTGGCACGGTATCTCAGGATTCAGTTGTCCAATTGACTTCGAATTTTTTGAGAATCTTCGGTAAACTTGTGGCTGCGCGAGAACCGCAATTTTTAATCGATCGTGATTTGTTGCTCGTTTTTCAATCACTAAAAGCAAAGGAAAATTATAACATTAAATCTGCAAGACTGAGGTACTGCAATTTTTGCAAATAATAAAATATTTTATCTTTTCCCTGATCACGATTTTGTCCAAAAATTTTGAGAAAAGATTTCCTTCGATGGAAAATGATGCTAAATATTTAAAAAATTTGATCTAAAATAATATTTTGATATTTTGTTAAATTCTCAAAGATAAAAAAATAATGTTCTACGTTAAAATAGTTTTTCAATCTTGAAATGCAATTTCAAGCTGTTTCAATATTTAAACTACACTGCAAATATTTATACAAAATCATTATTCCTTAAACAAATATTCATACCAAAGTAAACAATAAATAAGAAAAGATTCAATCATTACCAAACCTTAAAAAAATTCGTTTTAAAGTATTTTAAAGAGTACTCAAGTGTTTTATCATACTATTCAAAATCATTTATAAAATTATATATATATATTAATTAACAATGTATTATTTTATATTTGATAGAGAAAACAAAACATTTTTCATTTTATCAATGTTCGTTTTAAAATACTGTTTCCTGATTTTAAGTCGTTATTCGAACAATCACATTTACAATTATTGATCAAGTATTGTTTACCAGAGATAGTATTTGTTGAGAAAAACGTTCAGAATAAAGTGTGGCCTTTCTTCGCTCGGCTCGCAAAAGGCGAAAACAACGGATAAGGTCTTTTTCTGGCGAGGAAATAATGTTATCATTATACCAATGAATTTTATTTTCCCTCGATTTTCGCTCGGATTGCTTGCAATTACTGTGGATGTGTAACTGCAACCTGGATACAGTGTAATAAGACGACGTAAGAAGATAACAGTAAAAGGATACGCGAATGCAACTTCGCTGCACGTTGCACTGCCGAGCAGAATTGATTTCCTCTTCGAGGGTTCGCGAGGGGATCGCGTTCGAGACGTCTCGAAAACTCGCAGAGAATTCAAGTATGTCCAGAAATTCGAATCTCCAGTACCGGATTCACCTGCGACCATGTACGGACTCAAAGGTCGAGGGAGAAAAGTGAAACGAAGATGCAGTCAAGGAATTTACATAGTTTTGAATAAATGTATGAGAAATCAGCAGTTAATAATTGCTGATAAAGGAAAACTCGTGGAGTAGGGAAATTCAATACCGACTCAGAAAATAGTCTACACGAATTTGTTAGTTATTGTTTGTTATCAATTATATAGTTTGTATACTGTGAACTTTAATGCATAATTTTGTTCACTGTCTTATTGCAAAGATAATTAAATTTATTTTTTTCTGGATATATGTTAGTTATACATTGGTTATACATTAGTTTATTTAATTCGTAGGCTGTGGATTTTTATTCACAATTGTAGAGGATATTATATTATTTATTTCAATATTTTTGCACTAAGAAATTAATGCAGACATATTGACAGTTATACATAGTTTATTTAATTCGTAGACTGTGGACTTTTATTCACAATTTTAGAGGATATTATATTATTTATTTCAGCATTTCTGCATTAAGAGTCTCGTGTTGATTGCTATGATTGCTGGACTGATTTATGGCAAAAGTGAACAGGCACAATAAAAAAATGTGAAGATATCGGATAACTTTAGGAACACTGTTGCACTATTGTTGACTTATTAAAATTATTAAAAGAAAAGATTAATTTTCATTTTTTTCTATGTGTTAAATAAGTCAAAATTTGACCTAGCAAATATTCATTTTGCATAAAGAAACTAAAATCTCGTTAAATTTGATTTCCTCCGCGAATGATTCCGGCAAATTAAGTAACCAATAAAATTAATCTGTGTGAGGATCTGTCGGATGTTCATGCGGCTTTATGCGCAAAATTCCAAAGTTTAATCGTCATCATGCATTATTACCGAACTTTGTTCTCGTGTGTGACCCAAGCACACGTTACATGAATATTATGCTAATGAAATTGATTATAACTTGACCTGCAATTAAGGCACCGAAATTAGTACCACGATTGGAATACTCGTAAGCTGATATGGCATTAATTTACACATTTCTCGGACAAGCAATATAATCAAACGGGAACGTGTACATCTGTGAGAATTACAGAATATTAACAGCCTGAAAAGTAATTAGATAAATTTGAGTATGTTGCTGCATTATACCTGACTTATTGAAATTATCGAGCAATTTTTTATCGAACTTTTGCTTCCAATAATTATTGTTCATTTCAATTGAACTTTTTCGTTGTTTATTTTATTGATAAATAACATTGATACACTAAAATAAAAATGATCGATGACCTAATATTTTAAATACAGCTATTATATAAATACGAAAACATCGGCAATTTGACAAGATACTAAATAAACAAATTAATCAAACCGAAAACGTATTGGACAATCCAATTAGAAAAGAAATTTCTCTGTTAATATTAACTGAAATTCAGTTAATAATAGTACGCGTCAAATGAAATAATTATTTCGAATAAAAATAGATATTAACGCAGCTCATATGTTTTACTCATACTCTTGAATAATAAATTCAATGTTTCAATGTTTCAAAATCCAAGCACCTATTTATATCTTCATCTACACGTCATCTATGTATCTACGTGTCATTCCAAAACAATAAATAAATGTTAAAACATACTATCACTTAATTGCCAAAGGAAAATTTACGTCATTCGATTCTGTCCTGGCAGAAGCTCTCGCGTCGAATTGAATAAAGTAATTTCGAATTCAATAAAGCAGTTTCGATTTTCATCAAGTAATTTCGAATTTAATCAAGTCTATACGGTCTTAAACTATTCTTTGTTAATCCAGCGTTGAAGATTGCCCGAACGAGCAATTAAAACGATCTCCAAACGTCGCGCATGATTTTGAGTTACGGTAACAATGCGTTGAATCAGGCGTTCGCATAAAGATAACACCGGAGTTATTCCTCGAGAGTATCTATCATGCTCGCGTCAACTTGCGAGAGTAGACACCTGCGATTTATTCTCCGGGGAGTAGAAGTGACATCTATTGGAAAATAACACGTCGAGAGTGGTTCTCACGTCTGTGATACGCTAGCGAGCTCTACTTTTCAAAGTAACTCTTGAGAGCAACACTTCGGAGTAGTACTATCAAGACGACACGTTCCATCGTTTCTCCTGCGAACGCTTCTTTGTACGCTCCTCGTCTTATTAACTTTTAATCTCTTTCGTTCTTCGCGCTGCTATGTGCCGGCTAGACTGCAGATTTTTCTGAATTCATGGAACTTGTAGCTTTGAAATGCTAAGATACGCCGACGTTTTTACTTCGTTCTTGCGATGAAGAACGCTTTTCTTGACGAGATCAGATTTGTCTTGTTCCTGCTTCCATGAGATGATTCAGGATCGTCAGAATTTGTGTAATGATTTGAAATCTCGTTTATACAATTTATAATAATCTTGCAAACGCAGGAAGAGCAATCCGAAGTGTAATATTATTTTCGATGTTGATCGACGAATTTTGTGCACCATTTTAGGTTTCTGTTATGGAAATAAGAATTATTTTTAATGTATAGCATTCTTGATACACGTATTTACGCTTACATTAAAAAGCAGAATAAAAATTGTACTGAAAGCAAAGCATTTTTGTTTCCCTATTTTAAAACTAGAACGGAAACTATTTTTAACATAATTAAAAATCCTCTTAGTACACTGGTTTCCACAATTGCACGAACGCATTCGAAAACTGCTCAAAGATCTCCAGTCCACAAATGGCAAACACTCTAAATTAATTATACTTCACCGTTAACGTCGTATTTTCGGGAAATGCACTGCATGAATTTTCAAAAATGTTAAAGCAAACATTCGAAACTAAAACGTGACAGAATAATTAATACGAATTTAAAGTTAGTACAATTTTCAAGAGACAGTATTTAAAAAACACGACTGTGACAATGAATAATAGGTAGACCGCGGGCTTTTATGCAAAATAAAATTTGTCTGCACTAATTGCAACATACTGGAGCTGCGTAGACAACTATATTTATATTTTTTATTATTTTCATTTTAATACTTTAAAAGAGAATAATACAAAACTATTTTAAAATTCTTTAAACGTATTTACCGTTTCATATATTTGATTTGTACATTTTTAGGTAAAGGAATTGGGTTACTTTTGTTAAAGTATTGTGATTGAATAATCGAATGTTGTGAGAGCAGTGGGCATAGATCTATCGAATGATCGAATAATAAATGAAAAGTGAGGGAGATTGTTACTGATATCTAAACTATTCTCAATTACTTTTCGAGTGCTTCTTTTAAATTGTTGCTTAAACATTACTGAAAAAATAAACGTTAACTCAACTCTACAATTATTCGTTTTTTAATTTTAATTCTAATTATTTTTAATTTCAATTCCTTTAATATTACACTTAATCAACTACAAATAAAATATTATCATCCACAAAAGCAACTGAATCTGTACAACGATAAATTAATAAATAAGAACCACTTCCATCACACGTGTTTTCTGCAATTAAACACAAATTACACACCAATAATTGCAGTAAATAATAGCCCAATTTGAATGTTCAGATAAGAAACGAGAGAGAAAATTGCATCGAACTGTCTCGAGTATCGCGTTCCATTGCGCCCGAAAGATATAGCGCAAGCTGTAAATACATAAAAATCGAAGCTGCAACGGCTTCCGAAGCAAGATGCGCCGCAATCTGTGCACGTTCTCGCCGCGAAGCGTGTACGTATTGGCTTTGCGGAAACGAGAACAAGGAGAATTCGCGTAAGACGTTTTGCGATCTTAGACAATGATATAGTGAGTCCCCGAGGACGTTGTCTGTGTGCAAATGTTATCGTAGGTCTGGCTCCGAGTGTGGTATATATAATGACGATCTTCGAACCACTCTGTCAGAGTCTTGCGGATACATTTAGTCTAATTAGTTCTCATGAAAATAAACTGCCGCTGGTGGAAGGCATTCGATCAAGTGGATTAACGCGATCACTTTCAGAGATTATTTGCTTGCGAGATGCTGCAGAAGTATTTGTTATTTTGTGGACGTCATTCGCTGTTTACAGTCCTTAATTGCTTGCACGCTGTTGCGTTTCGGTATCCTCGAATTTTGAACTTTTATGGAAAATACAAATTTTCCGTGATGAACAAATGGAAAAATTCGATGGAAATGGATTTTCTTTTAATCATTTCAATTGGTTGTTGAAAATAATTTATCGGCTTCTTTTATTTGTTTACAGCTTAGTTACTTAATTTTGTTGCATGTGTATTATAGTTGCATTATAGTTAGCACAAATCCTTTTACAATCTAACATCTTGAACATTGTTTATATATATTCAAGATATTAGGACGATCAGCCATAAATTAGATACGCATGCGCAGTTTTGTAATTACTTTGAAGCATATTTTTATTACATTACACAAGTTTGTACATTTTAATACGCATACATTCTATACCTAACTTCTACTTTTACTTATGCATTATTCATTTGGTACGCGATAAGTCTCACAGAAGATTTGGTTTAAATAAATTTAAATAAAGCTACATCAATTTGAATTAATTTAGTTGGATTCAATCTGCCGCTATTTCGTTTTCAGTCTTCTGAAAGGTACCGTTGCAAGCTGATGAAGCGAAAACGTTTTCGATCGAACGGTTGAAGAGCTCTCAAAATACATCGAAATTTGGAAAAAATGTTAACAGAATAATAATACATTCTAGGAAACGTTTATTTAATCGAAATCATTTCATTGTCTTTGAAATCGTAACGAAGCTCTCAATTCTTTGAATACACACTGAATGGTACAAATTGAAAAATAGAATAGCACCAAGGAAGTTAAAATTAGTTTCTAGTATTATCTTTTTTAATAATACACTTGAAATTTTTATTTTACGATTATTGAAATTGCGAGGATAGTCCTGATCAAAAGTAAGTCTCCAGTTTTATTATATTGTATCGAGTTTGCAATGTTTGAATTGGATTTTATGCATTTGCAACAAAAAAATGAATGAGTGAAATATAAAGATAATTTAATATTACTAACCATACAAAAATTATTCGCAGAATAATGGTGTATTATGGTGCATTATAGCGTATTATTATGTATTAATATGTACTATTATGTATTATTTTATATTATTATGTATTATTATGTATTATTACGTATTACTACATATTACTATGTATCACAATGTATTATTATGGAGTGTTATGTATTACTGTATATTACTATGCATTACTATGAACTTAGTTTCGAGTGGTAGCCAGCAAGCCGCGAGAGTGCACCTAAAAGTGTCAAATGTTATCGGGCACCCACGGGCGAGGAAGAGCCGACGTATTTCTTACCATCGAAATTTTGCCGCGGCGTTATTCGATTAGGTGAAAAAGCAGGCAACGTTGCTTGACACGCAGACCACAGCGCGGAATACATAAATTAGAAAATGGGCGTCGTTGCGGGTCAGATATAGGTGTAAGGACGTGATTCCGAGCTTGCACACCAAGTTTCCACGGGATCGTCAGACTTCTTGCTGGACTTTTTCTAGACCGCGCGCGATATGGAAAATGCGGTGCACGTTCGCGTTCGAGATCTGCACATGACAAGCGTTTCAAACATGCACGTGTGTGGATATCGAGTGCAACGTCACAGCCCGGACAGGTATTAACTCGAAATAGAATGACAAATGGAGAGAGAAAAAAGAATTGAAAGTGAAACGTTCGGGACGCGAAGAAACGCCCTGGCGGATTGCTGATTAATAAATTCGTCGTACGTTTGTATTGCTGGACAATTATTTTGTCGAACAACGATTTCTAACGTTGTTGCTATCGATATGTAGATCGTGGATTTCATGAATTTATGACGGGAACGAGTAAGTGAAACGCGGAATTGATGGAAGGTGAAATGGATTTTGGAAAAGAGTTACGATATCTTTAATTTAAGTAGAATATCTAATACGTTAGAATAATTAACAGAATTAGACTGCGGATTTTATGCATTCATTGCAAAAATTAGGGATTGAAACACAGAATAAGTTGAATGTTAAATAAATTTGGGAAGACCGCTACAAAATTTTTAATATATTCAGATGATTAAGAGAAAAAATTCTAGTGATTCTAACAGTAATTACAATCAATTTTATATGTTTTACATTTTATTTAAATTTTAAGACAATTCTTTTACCATATAAATGTTTCCAATGTTATTAATGAAAATTAGACTGAACTCTTAAAATTTATATTATTTATTTATATTTTTTTTCTCATATAATCGTTTCTAATGCTTCTAACAAAGATTATATTTAATTCTTCGTGTCCCAAAGAATGTACTCCAAATTTATAATTTTCTGCAATGCAAAGAGGAAGGTATCATGAATTCATGGCGCATAAAAATAACATTCTGAATTCATATTTCGAAGATGGAATTTTGTCCTCCCTTATTTCAATTTTTATAAAATCGTCTATAAAAATGAAGTATTAAGTAATCCGTTAATATATGCGATATTTCTCGAAATTTAAACAAGAGCTGTTGCACCAGGTAGCTATACTAATTGCTTACAATAACGAAATGTTTTCATGTTAAATGTCTATATTTCATACAACCCACAGAAAGACCAGCCATTATTAAACATATTACGTTATCAAAATTACAGAAGAATTTCGTCTGTCAATTGACAATGTTTTCACCGCCTTTGTTCCGAAGGTTTCCCTATCAAGCATTAAACCCGATTTCTTTTGAATCGAGCTGAAATAGAAGTCTTTCAAACGACACTAACCAAACACGGTTAAACCAAAAATAGATGTATTCGAACCGGACCGATTCGTGTACCGCGTTACATCGAAATCATGCCGAAAGCTGCCACTTTTAATTCGAGTCCGTATGTTCAGCCACTGAAGCGGAACAGTACAGCGACATTAAGCTGATTAATCGCCGATGCTTTAAGCATCGTATTTATTTGTTTCTCTTTAATTGATTCCCCCGTTCCAATCATTACATTCCGTGGCCATTCTTCCCGGCGTGTGCCCGATGTGTTTTAAACCGATACGCAGGCAGGAATCAATTAATGGAAACAGATATACAGACAATATGCGCTGTTCCCGTCGCCATTCAGTTTCTGACAGCGCATACGAATGAGTCGATGTAAATTTGCCGACCACTCGTCGAACGCCAAAGTCGCTGGAAATAAAAAAAAATAAAATAAAAGAAAAAACAGGACCGCCGACACACGCGTGCGGCAACAAAGAAAATGGTAGAAAGCCACCCGGTGGCCGATTCGCGGGCGTTTTCAAAAGGAAAAATCGTGCATGAGAATTCTCTGCCGGCAAAAGGAGCGGCAACCGTGGAAATTGTTCGAATTTCCCAATATTTCATTAAAATTGTTTGGACAGTCGGCAAGGAAAAATTTCAGTTACGGTTTCCCGGGCGGTTGCCTTTATCGATTAACTCTACTCGACCGAACTTTCCGTTTTTGTTTATTCTGTTTATGTTCCATACAACTTCCCCTTTTTCCCCCATTAATTCCGGCCGCCCTCCGTCTCCCGCTTCCTATTTAATTACACACATCAGAAAAAACTTTCCGCGCTGCCGAGACACGCAGCCTTTCGAGAAAACGTTATTTGCATAATTCCATTTCCGAGGGGCTGCCGCTCGGCATATTTCGAACAGTCGTGAACAAAACATTGAAAAGTCCGATCGCGGCAGTGGTACCGAACAATTTTCCCCCAAAAAAATGGTTTCAGAGCATCGAATTGTTTGAAACGTTTGTCCAAATATCGTACACGGTCGCTTCACAGAGTAATAAAATTACACATTTCGATTTTTCGAACATTTCTGCCTGTGGAAATATTTTTTCGCGTGACAGAAATTGGTAATTTAATAATGTTCTTAATGAAATAAAGAAATCGGTGATTTTTTGACTGTAATTCTGTGCCCTTTTAGAGGTTTTGCACGTAATTTCGTGCCCGGTATTATTGTGTCCGTCCATATTTCTGTGCTTGACCAGACTTCTGCGTCTACTTATACTTTTGTGCCCCTTATTTCTAACTTATAGGGATCTTCTGCAATTGCTATGCACTTTTTAATAACTTTTCTGATCTGTTTTGCCTTTCTCACAATATTGTTTTGAATGGAAATGAGGTTAGGTTTGGTTACGCGGTCTAATACAAGAGGGCACTGAAATACGGGCATGTTCAGAAAATCTAATTCTATTTCTGGATTTTTAATTTCAAAAATATTAAAAAATATACATGATTAATAGTTTTTTTTAATAGTAATTACTGCCCTTCTTTTAATGACGTTTCCGATCCGCTTCTCTTTTCTCATAATATTGTTTTGAATGAAAATGAGGTTAGGTTTGATCACGCGGTTTAATATGCAATGTTTATATGTATATTATTTATTTAGAAGTTGTCAGAAAATTTTTGGCAAGTTTACGTACCTCCAGCAATTCTCCCGGCCGATCTGTTGGGCTGATAGGATCTGCAAGCAAAAAACATGGAATTTTCAGTATTTGTTGATTTTTAATTCCGATTGAATAATTTTCTGTTACATTCGCGCAACTTCATTAATATTTGCATGCCACTGTAGCGAGCTCGTGATGAAATTATTGACGGGATTTTATACAGCTTCAAAATGAAATCGTTCGTGTAACTTTATTAGCGATCGAGTGAAATTATTAATGCAATTTTATTAACCCTTTAACACGGTCATATTGATGTTTCAATAAAATTATTCATACGTCTGTGCTAATCCTGTATGGGAATTAGTAACACAACTGTGTTAATTTCCTGATGAAATTATTAATCAACTGTGTCAATCTTTTGATGAAATCATCGATAACAACTGTATCGATCTTTTCATGAAATTATTAATAAAACTTTATCGATCTTCTGATGAAATTATTAATAAAACTTTATCGATCTTCTGATGAAATTATTAATACAACCGTATTAACCTTTTGACGAATTTATTAATACAAGTCCATTTGCCATCAAATGAGATTATAAATACGATTATAGAAATTTACTTTCATTAAACTTTTAGTTCCTGAAGATATTTCTAGGCTCTATTTTCGTCAGGACACTAATTTGAATAATATACTCTTATTATTTTGATTAATATTATATCATGGAACAATAATAAACATAACACAATCATCCATCGTAATATAACAATGATTTATAAATGCATACGATTTTACTTAAAATTAGAATGCATTCAATTAAAAAGCACTTAATAATATAAACTGTGATAGACGTTGCAAATAAACTATCATGATACTATTTACCACAATTCAATCTGATTTAAAAAATTACGGTATAGATTTATTTCCTGGCAGTTCGCAGATAATTTACGTTAAGATTAACAAAGACTATAATATTTTGTCACAACGTAATCATACTTCCTATATAAGTACTATTACAGTTTAAATTAGAATAAATTAGTTTATAATGTACTTTACAAAATATTTTGTAATAACGATAATAACGACCAGAATACAGTGATTACATCATAATTATGCTTTCTCACCTAAGTTACACGAGTTCAAAGTATAATTATAATTATTAAGACAATATATGCTCAGCATACATATACATTAAACAGTCTCGTTTGAAATTACGCTATAAATTATACAAGAGTTTAAATTATAACCTGCTTGTTTAAATATTCTTTGCTAGATACACCAAGGTACTACCAATGTGATACTAAAATTGATGGCGAAAATGGATTCCCTATTTGCACAGGATGTAAGGAACACACCGGCGCGTTTCGTCGACGAAATTAGGGACGCTCGGCATACTGTACATAAATATTAATCTAACGCGGAAATTATCGAACAACCTGACTCACGAACACAGTGAAACGGCCACGAATATTACTGCCCATGCGCGTAATCCCTAGCATGAGTTAATGAAGCGGATAGTAGTTGAACATGTGAACGTATCCGCGGATACGTCACAACGACATTTGAAGTTGCTATCAAGTATAGTATTTGCGGCTCGCGGAGTCAATACAGGCTTCCTAAGTAATTGGTTAAACAGTCTCGGGAGCTGGTTAAGCTGCCACAGAAGCTGGTAAAGTTACCTGAGAAGCTCATTAAGCTGTCTAAAGAACTGGTTCAGCTGCCTCGAAATGCGCACAGTGGTATAGGTTTACCAAGCGAACTCGAAGCTTATGGGAGTACCTAAGAATTACTGGTGGGGAAAGAAAAGTGTTCATCGATGACCTTCAAGTGGCCTTCGATCATTTACACCGCGCCCTACACTACTATTACTCGATTACTATCATCAAACACGTGAAGAAACGGAAATCGGAAATCTATTGATTAATTATGCTGCCACTATTTATTCGATTTCGTTCATTTCTTAGCAATTATGTCTTAATTTTTTGTTAATTTTTTCTTAATTTTTTCTTAATATTTAGGTTACTAATAACCTACTATATAATTTTTCTGAGCGAAGTGAAATAATTAAATGAAACACCAATGCTTCTTTGCTGTCTAGCATGATTAAAGTATCATTATTAATTCAGTTTTGTAAATTGTTATATGTAAATTATAGATGACTGTACATCGACTTGTGCATTTGTTAAAGTATTTACCAAAATATCTTTCACCGAAAATAAAACAATTAAATGAGATACGAATCACTATTAATTCAGTCTTGTCAATTATTATACGTAAATTACGAATGGTGATATATTGTCTTCTGCAACTGTTGAAGCTTCTGCCAAAATATTTTTCTTCGAAAGTAAAACAATGAAATGAAATATCTATAACAAAATCAAGTAGTATCTGAATTAGTAGAACAGTTTAAATAATTTAGGACAATTAATATACTATTTCCAATCAGTGGACATTATTAAAGAAAAAAATAAATGACTAAATGACTGCTGCCTTTAGCAATAAATACAGAAAATTTGTATCTCGTATAAAAATGTTACTTATAAGTAGAAAAATATATAAATAAAATTACAAATAAAAAAATGCAGTTATAAATGACAGCACAACTGCTAGATTCCCAACCAAAATATTTTTTTAAATTCGATGAAAGAATTCTATAAGATAGGAGTACGAATGTCTTTAAATTCTAAATTACTAAAAGAATTGTTCATAATTTTACACTGTGTATACGATCACTGACGAAACCGATTTCAATTTCCTTTTGTCTTCTATGCACTTAAATTTGAAATTTGAATAATTTCTTATAAAAACATTGCTGGGGTTTTATGAAGAACGATTTTATTAATTTTTTAATAATTGTAAAGCACATGACTTTGTGCAATCGTTGTACATTTCGACGTTCGCAATAAACACTTTTGTATCGATTACGCGCTCGTAAAATTCCATCGTACGTAAGAATTTTTAAATTGGCGACAATTTCGATGAAATCTTTCAGCACTGAAGAGTTTTCGTAATACATAAAATTAAACGAACTGAAAAATAGTGAATTAGACCTCTCTCTGTCCCGTAACTCTGCTTCCCCGAGCGAAGCGCGTTGACCGAACAATACCCAGTTTTATGGACGTAGCACGCATGCAGCACACTCGATGCAGCAGCCGATAACAAAAATAGTCGACGCGTGTCTCCCTGCAGAGCTGAGAAGTCGCGGGGGCAGAGAACGAAGATTAAATCTCACAATTAGCTAATAGGATCCGTATTTCTCTTAAACGCCAACTCTTAAGCTCCCGGTGATAACTCCAACAATCGAATTACAGCTGTGGCGTAATTCCGTATACGTGAACGCGAGATCGTGGGATAAAATGGCGAATTGGCACCTAAGATTACCCAGAATTCTGCAATTTCATCTTCGAGGAAATAAGCTTAGACGTACCAGTGATACAGATCGTAATTAAGAAGATATCCACGATCCACTCTTTGAATCTATATATAATATAACAATAAGAGCACCTTATTTTTTCAAACACCTTATTTTTTAATTATTAGCAAGCTTGTAATAGCTGTGAAATCCATTTGGACCATTAACTTTGTTTGAACACAATGGATTATTAAATTTATTCAATTTATTTATTCCATTTAATACTGATATTAAATTGATTTATATAATTTATTGACAAGTTTATTATATTTAATATTAACATTAAATTAATTTATATAATTTATTGATTAATTTATTATACCTAAATATTAACATTAAATTAATTTATATAAATTATTAATTAGTTTACTATATTTAATATTAACATTAAATTGATTTATATGATCTATTGATTAATTTATTACAGTTAGTATTGACTTTAAATTAATTTAATAATTTCGATGGGCTTAGAATTGTAAATTGAAAATTATGCAGAGTGAAGTGACAAAAGACATCTTCGAGAAATGTCGTATTATCGATAAGATATCGAAATAACGCAATAATTAACGAAAATATCGCAATGACGAGAATTGACGACGTAATCATTGTCACGCGGACGGCACAGTAATCGAAATGTCAATTTACAGATCAGACGAGGATTTGAACGTTAATCAATATTACCGTGAAAGAGGAAATCGTAATTAAATTTCTGAAACCCAATGTCCTCCGAGGATTCTACGTTTCAGAAACATTAATCTTAGAATCAGCTTGTCTGGAAGTTACACCTTAATCCAGTGAAACGCGGCGAAATTACCGTGACAAGCTCAAGATATTATTTCATTAAGCTGTTAGGTCTAAAACATCTATTTTCTTGGCAACGTGTTAATTACTTTGCCGCTGGCATTATTGTAATTAGTAGACCGTGGTTCTTTGTACATTCATGGCACGCGCAGATGCTTCAAATGCAAGAAAACGTGTAAATTAACAAAGCCTAATGGTAGCATTTTCATTTTCTTTCTGCAATGACTTTAGTTAACGAATGGAAACTGTTTTGTAATTCTAATTTCTGTAAAGTGACAATTTGCATAATAATCTGGAGTCTAATAATTAGTATTCGTAACATTCGCATAATGTCTAGAATTAGTATTGAAATTGATATAGAATACTATTTCAGCTTGTAGCAAATTATTAAACAATATACATCGAAATAAATCGTAAGACAAGGAATTAATTCACTAGCCCAGCTAATTAATTAATCATTTAACCAGAAATTGTTTTATAGTGTTCATATTACTATGATCCATTTATTTCTAATCTTCATTATCAGTAAATCAAGACATTGAATTTTAATTTAACTCTAATTTCGATTTGTTTATCTATTTTATTCCTATTTGTAACGACTCTTTATTAATAAAGAAAACTGTCTTATTTTATAGTAAAAAAGATATTCGTAACATTATTATATTCCGGACGCTTACGGTGTAAATAATAAAGGAACTTTGAGAACTTCTTATTTTTCCTTTCAAATGAATTGTTTATTTGTTTAAAACATCGAAGATGCTGCAAACTTTAGTTGAGAAAGATTGAAATGCAAAGGTCTGACATGGAAATGAATCACCTAGTTATACATAGTGTATATCCATACAGTCTGTGTAAAAAGTATTCGTACACTAACAAATACATTTGACAAATTATCGATATTTGAACTATAATAACAACGTAAGTAAATAATCATACAGTAATAATAAATTTCAATCTTTTTTAGCTCGAAGCCTCTACTTAGGTTCCCTTGAAAATGTTAAAATTGAAACATCTCCAGAGCCATTGAAAAATGTTTTCCACGAATGAATCGATCACGGATTTGAAGATTGAAGCCCCCCCTTTACAATGACCTCCCGAAACTTGGTGTAGGACCTTTGTTAGTCGTTTTTTAAAACAGAAACGAAGAACAAGTTCGGTCGTATAGAGCCCTCGTGAACCTTGTGTTACCGTAAACTAAGCGGTACACCTTCCATTCAAAACTCAATAAAGTGACTAAAAAAAAATCGTACATCAAAATTGAAGAACTCATTCTAAAGAGGAGGCTTCAATCTTGAAATCTATGTCCAGGATCAGTCGTGAAAAAAATTCGCCAATGTATTTACAGACGTTTCAGTTCGTAACATTTTCGAGAAAGTGCATGTCTCTAGTTTTCCACCTGTTACATTATGAAAAAACATGTCAGAGGAAAAGTGAATAATGCATAGCGAGAGTAGAAACTTCCAGCTTTAGAATGAGTCCAGGCTCGTTGATATACGATATGTTTTCACGAAATTATAACAGTTCAAATGTTGACAATTTGTCAAAATTCGGAAATACAATTTACGAACACTTTTTACGCTGACTGTATACATATAGAGTGGAATGCGATAGAATGAACTATCATCAAATGTTCAACAAACATAATGAATGTTCGCACAGGGTGAACTTCGACAAAGTTTAGTTCTGCATTGCTGATGTGGTGAGAAAGCTACCAGTAAATTTATTTCATCGAACGTACCGATAGGCACTGCTTTCTTTTCCCTTCTGCATTTAAATACCTTAATTAGAGCTGCTTGAAAACTTTACCCTTGTATCTGGGATGCGAGAAACAGTATAATTGGATAAACTGCATAAAACAATTCCATTTTTTACTGCGCCAAATGGCTTTTCTTTACGAGCCTGAATAATCATTTAAATTAAACGTCTCTTCGTTCCAGAGAATTGTGCAATTAAAATTCCAACGAATTAATTAGTTATCATATTCTATTATCCAAAGTAACATTGATTAATACATATTCTCAGAAAACTTACTTTGAGCTAAGGAACTTTTGATATATTTAAAGAATAGAAGTTTTGTACGTTTTGAGAAAATTAATTTAATAGTCTAGAATTAAAAGAACAAAATTCGTTTGTTTTCATCTATTAAAAATTACTATTTACGAATTTTAATAAATATTACTTACTCAGTATTTCTGATTTATTTAAACTTCACTTGAAAATAAATGTGAGAAACATCGTTAATAACGTTCCGAAATCTGTTTCACATTAATTACTTTTGTGAGTTATTCATATTTTCCCGCGGCACACATTTTTCTCGAATTAGTTTATTTAATACTTTCTCAATCTCCTCCCTTCGATGTATTTATTTATGTCTGTTCTGAATAAATGTAAAAAGCGTAATTACTTTTTTCTAAATCTGTTTCATTTTAAACGTTCTCAATTTACTTATACATTTTTTTAAATGAATATAAACAGAATTGTGTGTATTATTTTTTTTTAATATATCTTTAATAAGTTCCAAATCTGTTTCATATAAGTGTCTCTAATTAATTTAGTATTAGTCTGTGAACAAATATAAAAAGCATCACTATTTTATTTGAAATCTGCTTAATTTTAATCTACTCTAATTTAAAATTGTATTGTTTTAATTGACATATATATTATACGAATAAATTGAAGAAGCATCTGTTTAATTTTAAATCCTCTGAGATCATATGTATTAATCTTTTCAAGAAGCATCATTAACATTTAAAAATCTGTTTCATAAAAATTTCTTTGATTCGTTCAGCATTTATTTGTGACCAAACGCAAGAATCATCGTTAATATTTCATTTAAACGTTGCTTAATTTCAAGCATATTCAATCAACGCAAACGTTTTACGAATACGTAAATTGAAGCATTCATTTCAAACTACAAAATAACAAGTGCCGTTGAAACGTCGAAACAGTGGTTCTTTGCATGGAGCACACGAAATTCAGCACACGTATTACAGACTTTTCATGACAGAAGACTCTGCACGTACAGTTTGTTTCCCAGTTAAACGACCGTCACACAAAGGCTTCTGTTGTTCGTTCCAGCTCGAAAAAAAAAATCCGCGAACTACCTGACGTTATTTCGGAACTAACCGTAGAAAGATTAATTCGCAGTTCGGTGCATTAAGGACAAAACCGAAGCTCGGACTAGTCTTCCGCAACAAGACGCTGTCGAAGTCATGTTAGCCCATCAACCAATTTACTTGTCGGCTCTGCTTCAGCCGGAAACTTCGTCCGCGTACAGGTTTAGAGAAAATTCGATTGGGCCAACACAGAAATGGAATTCCGAAATGGGAACGGAACCGCGATAACATTTTTGCAGTCGCGGCGGATACGAGCGTGACCTCGCGGAATCCGTAACTTTTCCGTTGGCTTCTGTGTCAAGAAAATTGATAACGAACTCAGACAGCAAATGATCTATGCACAATTGTGCATGGCAAAGTGTGCTAAAAATAATTCATTTTGTAAAAACCTGGGACTACTATAAGGACTATTCGGGACTATTTGGGACTGTTGCTTCTAAAACGTAAAGAATCTGTGAGAATTTTCTTCGTCTCATTTAATTATATTTTTTTCAAAATGGTTTGCATAATAATTATTCGTATTTGTTTTATTTAGCGAAGGTATTGCTAGAGAAGCTGAGAATTTGTTTAGTTTTTCAATTTTTTCGAATTTATCCATAGAATGAGATTTTAATTTTAAGTTATTTAATTTTATTTCTAATTGTGTAAATTTAATATATATTTAAATATATAGTGAATGTAATTATATTAATGTAATTATTAATATATTAATATCAATATATAATTAATATAATTGTTAATATATTACTACAAGTATATAATTAAAAGTGTAATTAAAATATACATTTTGACATGATACAGTTTTAATAAACTGTTCATTTATATATTGTTAATTTAGTAAAATCATTGACAGAAGAATAGAAACTTTATTCTAGTTTGTATTCATTTTTCGATTTTAACACAATACAATTTTTATTATATCGTTCATTTATCAGTAATTTACTAAAAGCAATAGCAACAAAGCCAACAAAATTTATTTTAACTGTGATCTCCTTGCATAATAATAAATGTCACATTTATTCATTGAATACTATAATGAATGCAACAATGATCATCTAAATAAATAAAATTTGCATCTGTTTGCATATAATGAAAAATATCTTCATCAAATAATAGATATTTCCACACGATTTGTGGTCATTAAATAATAAACTATCGATCGAATGCATCGTAATTTCTCAGATCGGTTTAAATCCTTTCCATGAATAAATAATTTAAATTGTTAATTATATGCATCGAAAGTTTACATTGTGAAATGTTCCCTGTAATGATATGGATACAATAATTAATGAGATAATCGATACTGCGAAACCTTAATTGAATTCTGCTCGAAGCGCATTCTACTCGATGTGCATTCTGCAATACTGATATACAATTACGTGCTCCTTTATGGAAAAGTTCGGTGTAACAATGGATTCTTCTCGATATAATATTCATCGTTATCCTGTAACGAGACCAACGTCATTTTCATCGATGCCACGGGCGGGAAAGCACAATGGATTTAAATATTTTCACCCTTTAATAGAACCCTTTCATCGTTCTGATCATGGATCATATACGAACAAGAATTTGTATACGCACTATCCATCATCATAATGGATTCAAAATTGATTTTCAAAGAATCGGAATACGTATCATAATTATTATTATTTTACATCATTATTATTATCTTATTATTATATTATAATTATATTCTGCATTAAATGAAATCAAATTATGATGAACTTAAATAATTCAAACAATATCAAATAAAATATATAAATATGAGAATTACAATAAACGAACACGTGCGAATGAAGCATCGATTCGTAAAGAGCATTTGTTATACTTAATTGTTGCCATCAATCACTGTGTCAGCTCAATGGCTCAATTGACAGTGAGCAATACGAGTCATTCAAGCGGATCACTCGGCTATAATTCAATTAGGAAATGGAAAAAAGAAATAGGTTGCATGGAGGTCACGCACTCCTGAATGCACCTGACTTCGGTCGACGCGACCTTCACCCTCGCGCAGCTGAAAGTGAACTCGATTTTGGTCGTGTAACAGCATTATTCGAATGTACAGAGGGTGGGCGGATCAAGCAAATGGCAACTGGCTGTCGGCCAGTTTTGAAAGCCAGTCTTCCCGAAACTTCTTTGCTTTCCCGACGGATGTTGTGCCGATCCCACTTTGGACACGTGCCATTTCATTATTATCGCAGGACTGTCATCGATATCCGAAGATTCATGAACTATATCGGTTTCCCTTTCATATTTTGACATTTCGTTCCTAATCCGCGATTCTACTCGTCGTAGAACGCCAATTCCGCTACAATAGAACGAAACGTTTCGCATACCGTCAAAATTCGCGAAATAGGATTTATTATTTCATTGTAAATATTTCATGTTTTATTCTACAATTTTAGGGGCAACGTTTTGCTTTTTTTCTTAAAAGATTTCTATAAAGATGCTATTGTAAGACCGCGGATTTTATGCATTTACGACGACAACAATGAGCAGATGAAACACAAAACAGTAATATATATATATATATATATATATATATATATATATATATATATATATATATATTAGACAAATTTAACGATACGATTATATTATTTATAACTCGTTAAAATTATTCATGATTGGAATTCCTGTTTCTTGCAACTGATACACAAACCTTTTACTTTGTGTACAACTGTTTAATAACAACTAATAAATAGCATCTATTAATATTCAATTAAGTTAAGAATATGAAATATACGTATAAATATTTAATGATGTATTTTGCAGCCTAATTGAGGACGCCCATAATCGTTCTACCATTTCTCACGAATTTATGAATTTTTGAACACGAAATATAAGAGACACGTCCTTCGAGCTAGAAAAGTAACGTAAAAAATAACGATGCAGACGAATCGTTGGGCCTTCCAAAAATTAATTAAAGTAACTCGAAAGTTCTGATATCCGTCTGCGAAGTCATTTTATTTCGAACGCGACGATGTTAGGCTGTATAGCGATAACTGGGCTGTACTTACGAAAATCGATAAATGCCACGTGCGGGTTTATGAACCGTTATACCTTCCACAAAAGAAATAATAAAACGGGCGAACTCTCCTCAAAATAAGCCACTTATTTTTAACAATGCCCGTCATAATGATAATTGCAACGGATCTCGCTTTGATGAACGTCGAACAACAAAAGCAAGCGCGGGTTCTTCAATTTTTATCACGCCGTGCTTACATTTCAATCGCAGTTTTCTTGTTCGAATGACCCGTCATTTTGCTACCGGACAAAACGAAGAAAATGTTTACAATCACGCGCCGTTATACCGCACGTAGTAGAGCGTCGCTCTGCAATTTTCTCCGACGAATTTGTAATGCATCGCGTTCGATGTTCTTTATTCGCGAGCAGTTCGAATAAACTCTTCGACGATCAAGATATACGACTCGTAAAAACGCGGCAAACTCTGCGCGAAGAAGCGGAGACGAGACAAGCAGACGAGACAATGTTTAAATTTGAAGTGCCCTTAACATGGGAAAGCGAATCCAGTTTATTTGAAATGCTAAGCAGGCCGTCAAATATAATTTTATTACGTGACAAGAGGAAAATGTAGTCAAGCGTACCGAATACTCCTGTCTCATAGGAATCTTCTTTCCGCGGCAAAGGCACGGAGCTTTACTTACGGGATCGCTACTTAGACTTTGCGTTGCGAGCGCTGTTTTTATCTTTTAATCAAACGGGACGCGGGACGCTATTTTCACCCGAGCGTTCTGTACTTAATTCCGCAAACTTGATTAAATGAAAAATGAAATTCAACGTGTGAAAATGCGAATTCCTATTTTGTAATTGAACAAGGCTGGCCATAATTTTTTCGTCCGATTAGATGATATATAATTCTACGGAGTTTGTACAAATACTTGATCCGAAACTTGTTCTAAAACCTGATAAAAAGTTTGTATTAAAACTTGTTCTAAAACTTGCTTTAAAAGGTGATACAAAAATTGTACTAGAACTTGTTTCAAAATTTCATTTGAAAATTGTCCCAAAACTTGATACAGGATTTATGTTAGAACTTGTTCTAAAACTTGATACTTCATGTTAGAATTTGTTCTAAAATTTGATACAAAATTCATGTTAGAACCTGTTCTCAAATTTGATACAAAATTTGTACTGGAATTCTACGATTTGTTCTAAAACGTGTTCTAAAACGTAATAAGAATTGTTAGAATAACAAATAGAATTTATTTTTCTAATTATATTGCAGACTTGCACGATAATTTTAACATGTGCAATATCGCTTTAATATAATTAGAAAAATAAATTCTAATTGTTGTATTAAAATGATATTGTGCAAGTATGAAATATAATTAGAAAAATGCATTCTAATTTTTACATCGAGATTATATTGTGCAAATTTGAAACAGAATTAGAAAAATTAATTCTGATTGTTGTTACCCTCGCACAATATAATGTCGCTATAAAAATGTCGTACAAGGTTAAGAATTGCTGTCCTAGAGCACCAGTGTCAGCAAACCTAAAACCCGCAATTAGAAAACAGCCTTGACAACAGTTTTCGTTTGAACTGTCTCACTCGGCGCCGGCCGTTTTCGCACGAGTGGGCAGCAAAAAAAAAAGAGAAGCGGGAGAAGTGGAATGCGGTGCAATTTAAATCTGAATAATGCCTGTACGACCGCGCAAGAACAAAGAGAAGTGTTACCATTTATGCTTCTCTGTACGGCTCCGCGGAGCAGACGCGGTGTGGTCTTTACGTGTCAGTTTGCGAGCATGCCGGGAAGCTTAGGCAGTGTCGGAGCTCCGAAATCCTCGGCCGCAATTTCTATCTGATCCTGCACGGTAGATCAACCTTCTCGCATTCAAATTATCGCGCTCTCGTTCAAACCGGCTGCCGTATGTACCAACACGTTCCCTTAGCGCTCGTTGTTTTAGCGATTTGCGTGCAAGTGACCACTCTAAATCAACTTGGACACAACTATTACGGCCCTAATGGAAAGGATTTCGCCGGATAAGCAGTCTCGGAGAGATTTTTGGTATTCATCGGGTCGGTTCAAGAGGTATTAAGGAATTTCCGGTGAAAATGTGTCTTGACAATGGATTTTCACGTTGCCAATAGTTTCGTTGGTTTTCCACTGGCTCTACTTACAGCTCTCATGTCTTTATATAATTTTATATAAAAATTCATATTTTTTATCATTTTTATTGTAAATCGAAATATACTGCTCACTAAAATTATAGCATCGAAAAATTTTCGATCCGAATTTGACTGACGATAATTCCGCGAAAAATCATCGTAGGATGATGATCTTTTTTTGTAAATTAAAGCTTGGAACCTCGACTTTAAGATAATGTTTCTCGATTTTAAGCCTGATGCACCCTCACCACTGTAACCCTTTAAATATGTAGCCGTGATTGTCAATAACGAAATTGTATTTATTGAAAATTTCCAAGTTTGACGAAATGCACGGATTTTGTAAAATTTCTTTCGGAGATGCCGTTCACAGTCAAATAAAGCATGATCCTTCCTCTATAATTTAAAAAAAAAGAAACGTGGCTGCGATCTTTTTTGGCAAAGTTACAGCACTTTGAAGTAAACCTTGCATTTTGTAGTTTTCCAAAGTAAAGCTTGTATTTTAAATTTTGTTATAAATTTTTATAGTTTCATTTGGCTCAAATTATTTTCAACTAGAGTACACATCAATAGACATCTGATTGATAATAACAGACTGTGAATTTTATTCACCAATTATACAGATGAATTGGTTAAACATAAAATTGTGAAGATGTTAGAAGAATTCGAGGATTGAAATGTCGTTTTTTCAACTCAACGTTTTCTAATTTAATTTGCAAGGAGCAGAAGTTGAATAAATGTGTATGTCTCCTGTTAAGCTTTCAGTATGATTCTTTAGTATGAAATTAAAGCAGTTTAAATATCGATGATTAATTAAATAAATAAATAAATTTAACTTAAATTAGGAATATGTATGCTTTGAGTTTGCATTTCTGAGTCTATAATTTATATCTGTATCTTTGAGTGTGTAATTTAAATCTGTGTGTTCCAGTCTGTTAAGTCTGTAATTCAAGCCCGTAGCTTTAGAACAGCGTCTGTCATTAGTGCAATTTAACTAAACACGATTTCCTGTATACTATTTCAGGAAAATAATAGTTAAAAAGAAATTTATCTCCCCCGCGAAGCATCGGGTTGTCAGAAAACTTTTAAACGATTCCACCTTCTGCAAAAAGTCTCCGTTAAAGTTCGAAAAGTTTTAATAAAAGTTTGGTAAGTTTTAAGAAGTTTGAAATTCCCCGAAATAATGGCACTATCCGCAGAATGCCAGATCATCCCCGGAATGGCGTGTGCCCGGATCGATTCTATCGAATAATTCTAAGAATTATAAATCGTGGAAATCACGAACTGCAAAAAAATTGTAAATATTGTAACCTTAGCTCGCTATTGAAACTGCAGAAATACTTCAGACATTTCTAACAATTCCGTCATTTACCATTGAACCAATTATAAATCAATACAAATACAAATCAGCGAAGACATAAAAAAATCTGTAAAAATATTCTTATATTATTTTCACTTTGTCAATATTATTAAAAGAAGAAATACACTCTTATCTGTCTGCTATTTTTTTGTAATTGTTGAAAACATTTTTTACCGTATTACACCGTCACTATTAATACTCGGTAGATTTCGTGCCGAGCAAACATGGTATCATGAACAGAATCCTTATTTCATATAACTTTTGAGACAACGAAATTGTATCCGATTGGTTCGATGAATAATTTTCACATTTCCAACGATATCTTCCATATTACGACAGCCCGTGATCCAGATGATCGGTGAAGTATGGTTAAAAATTTAGGAACACACCGGATCATCGACTTTCGAGCGGAAACTTTGTTTTCATCGCATTGAATCAGAGAAGAAGATTAGTTTCCCCAAAGGACGTCGGATATCGAATCGATTCGCTGTTGGTTAGATGTTGGCCATAGAAACTGACTGGTTAGCTGCGACGGCGAATCTATACTTTCGTATCTTGTTACAGAAAATCGGTTCCGGACCATTCGAAACCAAGCATCGTTTCCTCGGACGTCGTTATTTAACGTTGGCAGTATCGAACCGATCGACTTCTATCTTTTTCATTTTCATAAGAATTACCGGAGCTCGTGTTTTGCCAAGACGATTTTAGCATACAGAGAATATTGGCCCCATATAGCCACGTGTAGCCATATAATATCTGATCAGACTATGAATCAGGCGATGATTGCCAACAGAATTTTCTAGAAATAAATGTTATTAATAAACAGCGGATTTTTATGGAAAATAGAAGTTTTCCAAGGCGATTATGGGAAACCGGAATGAAATAACAATTAATTGTCTTCTTTAATAATTTTGATAAGTTGGGAATGGTGTAACGATGTTATTGAATTTTTTTAATAACTTCACAATTTTATGTTTCAGTTCTTTGCCATAAATGCATAAAATTCACGGTATAGTTATTAATTTATTTGAAATCGGCATAGAAATCTAAGCTCCTGTTGTGTATATTTATGCATTGAAGTTGACGTAAATATGCGATATGTTTACATTTGCATTATTTATATTTATATATTCTTAAAATTAGATAAATAAAAATTGAAAGAATTTAAGAATTAAAATAGACTAAAAAGAAATTAGAAAAAATTGTAAATGTCAATATATTATTTTTGACTTATTAAAACTGTTCAAGAAAAATTGCAAAAATTGAATGTTCTCATGTAGAATGTAAACAAAGTAAAAAATTATTATAAAGTAAGAAATTATTACAAAGTAAAAGATATTATAAAGTAAGAAATTATTACAAAGTAAAAAATTATTGTAAATAAAGTAAAAAGAAATTAGAAAAATCTACGCCTGTGAATATATTATTTTAGACCGATTATAATTGTTAATGAAGAACAGAAATAATTAATTCTTCATAAATGAAGTAGAAGAAACGCTAAGACCAACAATTCGTTTAAGACTCGGCAAATGAAATACGGAATCCATGTTTGTTTATGAGAGTTTAATGTGAAAGAGCTCGTTTCAATGAAGTTCCATGGAAAACCATATGGGTTGTATGGTGTCCGACGCGTACGTTGCCTTGAAAGCCCGTAACTCACACCCGCATTGTGTAATCAGGCCAATCTATTTCTAAACTCTAGACTTCCGTCAGTCAAATACGCTGCCGCCCAAATGTCATTTTAAAGAATTCCAGAGCACATCTTGCACGCTTACCGAAGCCTTTGTTCCTCGATCCATCTTCCATTTTGCAACTCGTAATATTTACTACGTGCATTAACCAAGAAAGACGAGCTACCGTCTCATTTCCTTCATCGTTCGTTTCCTTAATTCAATTAACAATTGCTTCATCACGTTGTGCCACGAAATTCATATTTTTGTTGCAACTGTATTTCGTTTGCTTTAAACGCGACGAAATATTTATTACGTCAATTTGATGCAGCTCCGTTAACATCTCGCATTGGGAAATGACCCAGTCGACAGCTCAAATTTCGTACGAATTTTATAACAAGTAGATAAATCAAATAGACATCTAAATTTAATAAAATTCTCGATCGATGCGCTCTCGCAAAATATTTGTAAAAATAAAGATTTAATTAATTTCAATTTTCACCGTGTTCGATGAATCTACAAGGTGCATCGTAAATTGAAACTCTGTTGAAAAATTCATCGTAAAGTAATTTTAATTTTGGGGATATGCAGATTTGATTAGTATAGAATGATGATTTTATTTCGCCAATTTATTTTTGCCGCGACATTCTATTTCATTTTAACGATTTTAATCAGTTCAAAGTGATATAATAGCATTTTGAAACCGTTTCGATGATTTTATTGTTTCACTTTATTTGTATAAATTCGACCGAACGCAACGTTGTAGTATTTATAAAGAGAAAAGTAGAAATTCAAATTTATTATCACTCTTGGCAATTTTAATAAATTGTGATACGACGACGTTCTTAAATTGTTTAGACGATTTTAGTGTTTCATATTTTAGCCAATGACTGTTCTTACAAATGCATAAAATTTATCAATTATTTAATGCAGCAATTAATAGAAATAATTTTTGCTTTTTACTCATTTTAATAAATCGAAAATAATATATACCATCATTCTCAAACTATTTTGATGAATTTATTTTGTAATATTCCACTAAATGACTTCCCTAATACATAAATAGAAGCTATGCATAAAATTGTACCAGTATAAAGAACAGCAATGATAAAAAGAAAAGCAGAAATTCAAATTTATTTTTACTATCAGCAAATGTAAAGAAAGAAGTAGAAATAACAAATTATTTTTACTCATAACAATTTTAAATTCATTTGAATTCTCACTAATTTGAATAAGTTACAGATACTATGATTAAATTAATATAATAAATAAATTTTTAACATAGTAATTAAAAGTTTGATATGACAATTAAAAGCTTTATGTAACAAATAAAAATGTCATAATTCGTCCATCAATCTTGTGTTTCAAATGCACAAAATCTAGCAGAAGTACGATTCATAGTAATCGTAAAGATCGAATTGGAAATACAGACTTAATTCCACTCTTAGTAATTTTAACAAGTTGAAAGTAATATCGGTTTTATATTTCGTCGACTAATCTTCGTAATAAAAGCATAAATTCCGCAGTCTAGCAATTGTAATAAAATCGTAATTCGGTGGAGTTTCCGACGTCGGTATAATGGTTCCCAGGAAACGGAGACCTCGCGTCTTTTTTTTTTTATTTAGTTTCATAACATATTTAAAGTTACACCTTGCGCATTTAGGCGAGGAGTCGAGAGTTCGGATTAAAGGTAGAGACGCCGTGATTAAACTTCCACTAACAGTTCCAGAATTCCCTGGTTACGTGCTTTTCCGTATAGGACAAACGATGCAATCGCGTATCTGAAATCGATAACTGCATCAGCAGCTAAGTCCGATTTCCTCGGCGCCTGAATAAAACAATAAATTAGCATTCCTTAAGATCGCTGTTACGAATATTCGGACTACAAGCAGATTCGTAGATTCGACAGAAGTATGTCGGGCGCGAAGATTGCAACCATAATGCAGTCCACGTTTCATTTATTGCACGTCCCTTTATCTTTCCACGCGTTCCAAAGACTTTCGATTCGATTTAATAAATGCGAATGTTCGTTTTGCAGGATTTTATCACCATGTAAATATTGAACTTACAAATAATACTGAACAATTTTGCTTACAAATATTGAATTCACAAATGCGATGGGTAAACGAAACGTTGCAATTATAATTCCTGTTCCTACAGCAGTTAATTAGAAATATAAGAGATTTGAACAATAAACAAAGAAGAAGAATTTGCTGATTATTACTATACTGTGGAGTTTATGTGTCTATGATAAAAATGAGTAGATCGAATGTAAAAAGATATTTGAAAAATTTCGAAATACTGTTGAATCGTGTTATAAACTCGTTATTATTAATATTACTGAGAGCAGAAATCAATTTCTATGCATCTTCTGTGTCTTGCAATTGATGCAGACAATTTAATCATTATAATTGACAAATCAACATTTTTGCCAAATTCACAGTGTTTTTATTCATTAAACAAATAGTATTTTCGTTTGTTAAATTAATAGTGTAATTACATATTAAATGAAACGTAATGTTTCTAGTTAAATTAATGGTGCTTATATTTGTTACATAAATAGTATTTTTTCTTGTCAAATTAATACTGTTGTTACACACATTGAATAAACAGTATTCCAACCTGTTAAATTAATAGCATTTTCATTGGTATGCATACAGTAATCTACGAATAAATTAGTAAAGACATCGGTGTAATGCGCCAATACTAATTAGCTTCATTTAACAATATTGATCGAGCAATAATCGCTCTGTTTGGCAACGTTGTGGAATGCAAACTGTTGCGAACTGGTCAACCTAATCTAGCTATTTCTAGTAAACAATTCGCGCATTGATTGTTCTATCAATTATTTATCACACTGATTACATGATTATTTACTTCTTTCGTATTTATGTTAATTATCTTATCCCATCGTATTGTTGATTTAACATTAATTTGACGTATTTGTACAAAAATACGTATATTTATAGTTTATATTTTATTCCATGTTTAGAAATACATTATTAAACTATTCATGTTTCATTAAAATAATTTCTCTACACTGTCAAGAAAACTTATTGAATAAAAAAAAATACTACTGTAATTGCTTAATTTTATTCCGTATCTAGAAATATATTATTAAATTATTCAAGTTTCAATTTAAATGTACAATAAAAATCATGTTTCTATCAAGAAAACTCGTTGAACAGATGAAAAGATAAAAAGTGCCCGAAGATATTAGCAAATATCTCAGAAAAGAAACAGAAAGAAAATTGCATAAATTGATTAGATTATTCGTTGTTTTTTTTTAAATTACGTAATTTAAACACGATGATTAATTTACAATAACCTTGCGCAACAGATCTCGATAGAAATCGAGGGTAATAAAATCAACAGATCTTTCTTGGCGTATAAGAAAATGATCAAGACGATCTCTGTAAAGTTCGCTATTGCCAACGCTCAGGAAGCTTTCGTTTAAATTCGGAACCCCATTCATCCACCGATCATCCCCGCTTCCTACGATGTGATCCGCTCTGCCTATAGTGATCGCACAATACGAATAATAATAACAGCTCTGCAGCCCCCGTTCACATCGGCATACGTAACGCTCCAAAATGGAATATTTGTGATGCAAAGTACTGATATAATTTTGATTCCTTCCTGCTACCATCGCTGGGCGCGCGAATCGATCGTAACACTTACATCAATTTTAAATGCAATTAGCTGTGCTGGAATTAACGAAATCAAATATTGATTCGACGCGGTAATAATGAGAACTTTCGTTAGATATTTCTCATATAATTGTGCCCAAAATCGGCGCGATACTCGATTCCATCTTCACCATTAAAAATCGAAGACATTAAAGATTAAATACATTAAATATCGAAGACATTAAAAATTAAATACATTAAATATCGAAAACATTGAAAATCGTAACCGTTAAAAAATCGTAGCCATTAAAAGTTAAAAACATCGAAAGCAGATTAACATCTTGAAAGTGGAAATACCTGTGACACACTTTTCATTGAAAGTTAAATAAAACCGCGGCTAAAAGTCGCAGATCAACTTTTAATACTTCGCTGTAAAGGGGAGACGTTCCTTTATAAATTCACATTGATACAAATGCGAATAAAAATTTATTTAAACCCTGCACAGTGGTCTAAATTTGCATGCTTTCAAAAGAGAGAAGGTGATTTCTTCTACAGCGACGGCGTACAAGGGAATACATATAACTTCTTCGTCAAAGCTGATTTCTCCTGAATAGAAAGATTGAAATAAATTCAATCTTATAACATTTATAAGTAGACTGAGGATCTTTATGCAACATAAAAATTGTCTTTTCATTAATTTCAAGATGTGGGAACTACGTGGACATTTATTCCTTTACTTAATGATTTCAGCGAGTTGACAACGATGCAATAATATTTTCAAACAATTGAAATGATTTTGCCGTTTTGCATTCGATCTACTCATTCTTCTCCTAACTGCATAAAGTCCGCAGTCTATTAATTACATCTTCTAAAACTGATTTAAAAGAGAAACAAGACTACCGCTACGTCTTGCAATTGATGCAGACGATGTTCATTTTCCATAGAGATCCGCGGTCTATTTATAAGGCAAGACATACCGGTCGCTTTTAGACGTCGGTACGTTTAGTGTTAACACGATAGCAGGCTTCCGGTAACTAAACTGTTAACAGGTAACGGGAACAGTCTAGAAGATCGTACTAGCCTAACAACGATCGGGCCTCATCCATTCTCCAGGCGCCGAGCGATCCAGGGAATATCCGTCGCGGAAAGTAAAGTTTAATTTCCATGGATAATTGCATAACTTAATATTTCGTTGGATTCATTAGGGTCGCAGCAAGGCGGCACCCGGGGTATCCAGTATTCGTCTCTTGTTTCAAGTTACGATGTCGTGGCATAGAATATTTATGGTGTTCGCCTAGTCGGCGAGTCTTCCGCCATCGTTGCCGGAGGGACACGGCGCCCTATGAATATTTAGAAAATTAAATTCGGCCAACTTCGTCGTCTCCGTCCGACCACCTGTGCTACCTGCGTTAACTTTCCTGCCTTTGCTTGCTACCTGTGTCGGCCGCGCCTACACACGCTCGAATTTACAAGCGAGAGAGAGAGAAAGAGAGAGAGAGAGAGAGAGCAGCCTCTTAATAGATCACTAAGTACAAGGAATTATGCCATTTAAGAATGGCTAACTACCGGTTCGTCCGGCCACCGGCTTCGACGGCTTAAACGACGCCGAGATAAAAGAGACGAAGGCATACTAACTGCGCCGGAGATACACTAAACCGAGCTCCACTTTCGAAAAGATTACATTTTATTCATTTACGAGCACGCTCGACGCGCGGCGGAAGCGCGCTTTAAATGTGCATGCGGTGATTAACCCGCCTGCGATCTTCCTTTTTTCGTTTCCCTAATGCTGTTATGACTGCGTCATTTATTTTTACGTGGCCGCGGCCTGGTCTCTTCAAATATTGATTCCGGAAAGGTGAGGAAGGCTTTATGGTAATTGAACAGACTTGGAAATAGTTCATTTGAAGTAACGAATTGTGTTGAATACTTTATCGGGGTTTTCGTTTGGAAATATTGCATTGATACAATTGAGAAATTTGTAAAATGTCTTCGGCTTATATACGACTGTCATCTAAATTGCTACTTACGCCAATGTATATTTTTTCACGATTTTTACAGTCGCTAATTCTGTTTCTTTTTTTACTTGACTTTGCAGTCGCTATTTTTTTAATTTTCAATATTTTCCTTTCTTTTTGATAATGATTATCGTGGGAGGATTTAAATCTAGTTTTTGTTTGATTCTTCGACGAAAAAATGTATGATCATTCCCCAATGACAGATAAATATATTGCAATCGAACTCTTGTTGGTAACAATTATCGAATTGTTTCAACGAATTTATGATACTGCCTAACAGAAACACTTGTTATCACTCGGTAATTATTTCTCACAGCTTCGTTACTTCTCAACGATCAAATTCGTAATCATCCTCCAAAGTTAGATGAATATACAACAGAAACATCTGCTTGGAATACATCAAAATTTACGATCGAACCGCTTCATTTCTCGTTAATTATTTCCTCGAGCTTCGTTATTTTTCAACGAAAATATTCGCGATCATTCACCGGAGCCAGATAGATATTCAGCGATTATAAGCTCTTGTTGACGACAAATATCGAATTGTTTCAGAAAATGTATAAAAATGCGCGTCGCAAGTTCATTTACGATCGATCTGCTCCGTTTATCGTCGCTAAATTTCAAGCAAATGGAAATGTTTATGGTTCTCGAGGTTTTCTATGGGCACGGTATTTTTCAGGAGAGAATATTTCCCACTCGAGGGTGGATTATAACCCCTCCCCCGCCGTGCGAAGCGGAGAATCTCCGACGAAACCACGTTAGACCATGATAACTCGTTTTTCGATTGAGTTATCCCGACGTCGGATAGTCGGTATAATGTCACGGACAGGTTGTCGGCAAAACATTTACCAGCCGCGAAAAAAATGAGGAGGGTGGATTCCATAGGTGTGTTCGTGGCACACGCGCGTCCACGTGTAAACGCGTACAAAACCGCTTAGATCCGCGCGTTTAAGTGAGTCCGATGAAAGAACGCGTCCGCGCTTCACGTCGCGAAATCTTCTCGCCGAGCTTCGAGCTCCATCGTGCACCACCACAGAGACGCGAATCAACGTTTTATCAGTTTTCGCAGTATTAATGCGTTGAGTGCACCGACAATTTCATGCGACTTTCCACTTTGGCCGCGTTAGGCTGCGTTATTGCATTCATTATGCATCGGTTCGGGTGACCCATAATCTTTCAATTCCTGCGCGATATTGAAACGGTATTCTGCTTCTTGCTTTGGCAGTGTTCGAATCAATCGTTCGACAAATAATCAGTGAAATTATACGTCGTTTCATCGATGTGTTAGTTACTTTGAGATGATGCTTATTTATTTAAACGTACAAGTAATTTTTGTATAAATCGTTTTGTTACTTCGAATTCATTTAACATTTTCACTTTATATTTCCTATTTGATTAAATACTTTATTAAGTCAAATTATTAACATCGATATTATTTACATGTTTATTTGGTACAACGATAAATTTTATTAAGTTTTATGAGTCTTAATTTTGTACGAATCTTATAAGTTTTAATTTGAATGTCTTTCTGATGAAAATTTTAGGCAAAAACACGCGTTTGACAATAAATATGGTAAACACACCTGTATTTTAAACTAAACAATTTATTTGATTCAACATCTTATATCAAATTATTATAAATTGTGGTTTTTTTTAGTATTTAGATCAAATGCATTTGAAAGAAAAAATTATTTTAAAACAATCTATTGGAATGGAGTTAAAAATCTAATCAATTTTCATGTGTTATATCTGAAATAAAAATGAAAAAAGTGTACGAAACAACTCACTACTAGATGCTGTTACACTTTTGCAATTTCATGGATATCAGATAAACTAAATAATTGTTTAAACGTAGATTACTATTGTTTAAACATCAACTAAATATTATCAGATAATGGTAACAGCGATTTTTAAATTACGTTGACTGCATCGAATGTTTATGAGGGCCAATTATCGGTGAAGGATATTTTTCAAAATAATTTTACAAATTCGAATCAGCTCTGCGGAGCGGAAAAAATTTGTGTTCCCACTCAAACTATTATGGACACGAAAACCAAAGCGCTACATTTCGAGCGATGCCGCGAGATTTCGTGTACGATTTTTAGTTGCCGTTTCACAGCACTGATTTCGTAATTCAGATTTCAATCGTTTCAGGTGAAAAAGTGTGGAATGGTTTATTTCTCACAGTCCGGTAGTTACTCTGTTAAACTAACCCCGAGTGATCAAAAAGCACGTTTCGTTACGGTCGAACGAAAATACGCGAAGCTGAATATTCTGCCACCTCTTTGAACCACCGCTATTTAATGTATTTTTCTCGAAAAAATCAAATGCTGTGGCCGTTGATACAATCAACGATCCCATAAAAATGCAAGTTATGTTTTCTATTAAAACAAGTTAGAAGCACGATAAGCCGGTTAACAGTTCAGCTTTTAAAAAAGTCAAATTCAACAATTAATCAATCTAATTCATTCTTGAACAATCCATTTTTATCCGTATATTATATTTTTTTAATCTGCCTTATTAATATCACGTCGACTTACTTGCTGTTTATGACAGTTTTAAATAGAATAAATTAAGCAATTAAACAATTAAACAATCCAATTTGTTCTTAAATCGTACGTTTATCTGTACATTATTTTTCTTTTAATTCATCTAATTAATGTCACATCAGTCTGCTTCCCATTTACGATTTTTGAAAAAAGAAAGTGATCTAAACATTCAGCAATCCAATTTGTCCTCAAAACTTAAATATTGTTTAATTAATATCGCGTCGGTCAGTTTACTGTGCACGTCTTTCTACAAGTAACATAATTGGCTCAATTTCTATACATCCATTATTATATTTCTATATTTTGACTTGCCTGAATATTTACACACGGAAAATGTTGTCCTCCGTAATAATATAATATAAGCCAGTGATTAGGAAAACGGTAAAATAACCGAAAGATAACAAGGCGTCATTACGTTCGCTACGAGTAGAAAAGGTGCGCAATAAACCAGACACATTAGCCAGACATCCTTAAAATCACGTTCACCGCGACGACAAATTTTTTCATTTCACGTTCCTTTTACGTTTTGTAAACGAATCTGGTACGCTCTCTACGCGTGCAGTATATTTTTGGAAAAGAAGAATCCCTACGCATATGCACCGTCAGTTATATATTTCGTCACGAAACAAGAGAATTCTCACTTTTCCGTTTTTAAAGTTAATATTGGGTAACACGCGAATAAATTATATAAATTGATTCATTAAGTACTTCGCTTAATTATGATTTCAAATGATTATTCGTCCATTTTATTGCGTCACAATAGTCACATTAATAAAGGCCCTGTTGCAACCATATTTATTGTTACGAAATTTGTGTTATATCTGATTAATTTGCTCTTCTTCTCATCTTTATAAGCATGTTAAATTGACGGAACTAATTAAAAACGGGCACATAGCACAGAACAGTATAACTACGGGTGCAGTGCTTTGAAAAAGTACAGTTTTCTACAAAAAAAAGAGACTGGTTAGTATTGATTGCAGACAGCTATTTAATAATTAAAAAGTTACTAAACGAACACAGGTTAAGTTTAACGTTAATTGTACAACAAAGACGCTCTCTCGTGCACAGATTACAATCAAAGCGAAGAAAAAGAGCCGGATGTCGGTTACTTGTTTGAAATGCGATCAGAGAGAAAGGGAGTCAATTGGTCCGGGAATTAAACAAATAAACAGACTAATTGGCCAGTTCGCGTGGAGAAAAGAATTTAACGATGAAAACAGAAAAGTGGAGGGGGACTAATAATATGGTCGGTGCACGGTGGCCAGTTATTAATTAATAGTATTGGTCCGCGGGAATCGATAAGCACGGAAAAACGACGAGCACTGAATCAAACTTCGATTATTCATGCGATGCAAAACCAATTCGTGCATTTTTTATATTCCTCCGATTACAAACGAAGGCTTTTTGTTTCCGATAAAAAAACGCGGCCGAAGTGGAAAACGAAGAGACAGTCGCAGGTTGCAAAAACTAATCGAATCCGCGATACCAAAAGCTGCGGCGCTGCATTTTTCATCAATTTCGCGATATTGAAAAACAAATACTTTTTCTCAGAAGCAATAATTCCCCATTTATTTTTATATTTCTATTTCAAAAGTGCATCCTTAGCTGCATAACAGATGCAAATTCACTGATTCAGATACAGTTTTTGTCACTGTCTTTTTTCATCGCATTATCGTATTTCTCGAGCATAAATTGCAATAACCTCTTTTTCTAAAATGAATGATTCTCAATTATTGTATCACTACCATTTTGAAATTTATACGATACATTCTTAGCTGCATAATTAGCTGCATGAATTCGTTCCTTTTCGTTGGATGCAATTCTCACGTATTCTATAAAAATTTGGATCACTCACTTTCAACGAAATAATTCTTTATTTTCGTAAGTAGAACGATTTAAAGAGATTCAATTCGTATAACTTTTTGATATCTTGTAATACAATTAGCTTTCACTTTCTGCTTGCAGATTAATCCATTTCTCAATATAAATACGCTACTCGTGGATTTATCTGCACCCGTTTAATGCATTTAAATGCGATCAACGTAGCTGTGCTAATATCTCAATGTTAAAAACACACATACATTGAAAACATGTTTTTCAACTGATGTTAAAGTTTCGCAGGAATGCAAACAGTTTTGGATGAATGGATCGACGAAAACGCAATCAATTTCATTGAAGTCACATTTCAATCGATAATTCGCTCACCACGGGCGAACTTTTCATTTCCCACAGACGTAACGGTTTTCAATTAGCACATTTTTCGAATTACACGCTTCTCCCATGTTCTACCTAATATTCGCTCAAAATGATTCGCGTTCCCCGGAAATAGTAGTAGCGACGGTCGTTTCGCGGCGCAGTCCCGACAAAATGGTGGACGATGCATGAAATTTAATGTACCCGCACGATCCGAGCAATTTTTCAAACGGATCGGTTCAGCAAAAAATTAACATGGCCGAACGTGACATTTTTAATTATCAGACGCGCGAAAAATTAACATGTAGACGAGCTCGCGTCCTCTAATTACGAATGACAATAGTAATTTCATTCAAATTACTGTATTTCACACGATGTATGCGATAATCAAGCTTGATATATTCGAAAAAGTTTGTATCTCGTATCTGAACAACGATCATGAAAATTACATATTGCTTTATCTGTCTAAATATTAATTCGAAATAATTGCGCGTTTGTTTATTCACATAGAAACACGATTTTCTTACAAATGGCTTTATTATTTGTCCGTCCAATGAAATAATATTTTATTTTATGTTCTACTTTGTTTTCTGAATAAACTTATACTGAGAATCATGTTTGAATAATTCAATCCGCTGACAGAGAAAATGTTGTGGATATGACTTTTCTTAACTGCACACAAAATAAAGTTACGTTTTGCACTTTAGTTATAAAATGTATATTTATTATTTAAAATGGCTACCGTTTAATTTCTATGATATATTTATCATTTCAAATGGATATTTCCTATTTCTGTGATATATTTATCATTTGAAATAGCTATATTTATTTTTTCTGATTTATTCATTATTTCAAATGTTTATATTTTATTTTTATGATGTATTCGTTACTTCAAATTGACTATATTTTATTTCCACGATATATTTGTCACTTCAGATGGTTATCTTTTACTTCTATTACATATTTTTCACTTCAAATGGCCTTTTTTATTTTTACGATATCTTTGTTACTTCAAATGGCTATATTTTATTTTTACGATGTACTCATTATTCCAAATAGCTTTTTTTATTTCCATGGTATATTTTGTCATTTCAAATGACTTTATTTTATTTTTCTTACATTTTATCACCATTGTCAAATGACAATATTTTGTCTTCACATTTATCATTTGAAATTATTTTTGATTTCATGGTGATAGATATTTGTCCTTGCATAGAAATGATAAGATAGGTTCAAATAAGGAAGTTCAAACGATGGTTTACAGTACTGCAAACTGGAAAACGAATTAAAATATCAGTGGTCACGAGCGCCTCCCGAGAAGGTTTTAATTCGCTAAAACCCACGTTTCAAACGCCTTTCTTGGTAAAAGTATTGCGTGTTACCTGCCCATAATTTCTTCCTTAGGGAAGTGTCATTAACGGAATTACCAACTAGTTCATATGCGTGCACGAACACGATGCTATGGGAAAGAAGGTCAGAAGAAAGCTTTATTTTTAATTAAGAACTAAACCGGCTCGCGCTGTGCAATCGAAACCATTTTTCCCACTGGCTTTAGTGCCGCTCGCATCAATTTGGATAGATGATTTTCTCGGCGATGAATAATTGACAATGAAATTTTTATCAACGAAAAGGTACCTTCATTCTTTCTCACACATGAGTTATATTATAATAATCTGAAGTAAACCGTCAATTTTTATGTACTTGTGAATCATCAAAACTAAAAAAATCCCTCAAATTATAATAAAATTTAATTTAATGAAGCAAAATTAACTTTTATTAAATTTCAATTATTTATTATTATTTCAATTATTATTTTCTTTGTAATTCAAAAATTTATAAGAATTAGGAAGATCTTGGCTGAATATAATAAAACTGAATACAAATTCATCATCATACTTTGAATTGAAAGAATTCAAAAGCCTATACATCAGGACAAAAAAGTATGTTTTAATTCAAATTTCTCTATGACAATTTCAGTGTTAATATGTCCTTAAAGATTCAGAATCATAGATTCTGAAATCATTGGATGTAACAAAGTGGAAAAGATTTCAAGTCTGCCAAAAGAACAGTTGAGCAGAGATTCTTGATCACGATCATAATTTTCACGGCGCCACAGACAAAAAGTTTCTTGGAAAAATGCAAGAGCCTGCAAGTTCTAATAAAAGTAGATATGGAGATCGGAATTTCATTTCATACTGGTTGGTCTAAGTTTTCCTGCAGAAATTACGTAAAAAAAGTGTGCATACACGTCCGCGGACTAGTTGGAAGACTCTCGGATAAGCTGAAAATTTAAGAGGTTAACGAGAACTTGGAGAAGATGCTGTTTGCTGGAGATCCTCCGCTATCAACTGAACGACTATCTGCTCTCGAACTATCGCAACCGATCACAAACCCTCCTGGAAAGGTCTTGCGGCAGCTTTCAAATTCATTGACATTTAACCCTTCGCACTAGAATCGCCTGTCATAAACTCGGGTGTATTTATTCGCGATATTGTTTGTAGCGCTTTCAAGAAAATGCAAACTGATGAAACACTGAAAATAATTAGAGTGGTTAAATAAAATTTGATAAAAGATCGTATTGATAGAGATTTTATGAAACGAAAATTGTTCATTTTGAAAGTGCCATAATTATCAGCTGTTTTATTTTTTATTCTAAAAGAGGACATCCGAGTGCAAGAGTGCAACTTGCCAAATTAAACAGTAGTTAATGAAAGAGATTTGAACTTTGTTTAAATTCATGCGATGTATCACCCTGTAACATTTATCAACTTTTTCCTTCGCGGCATTTTCAGCAGACGATTCCAATAAATTTTCCAAAATATTAGGCTGCGTAATAAGCATGTAGGCGTCGATGACAGACATTTCGAAAAGCCTCGGCAGAAATTGTTTTTTATGTCGGCAATAAGGAAACATAGTAAGTTAAGGATGATCTAGGAGTGCTTCATCATCAGTATCAGCCAGTTTCCTCGAGCTTTATTAGGATGGATCGCATTCAGGGATACGCGAGTAGAACACTCATTCCCTCCACTTAATGCTTTCTTATTTCCGGCAGGAAAAATTGTTCAACACGTAAGGAAACAAAATGGCACATTATGTTAACGATACTGTTAACCTATTGAGATACCTTGTAATTTTTAGCTCGACTATAAAGTCAATATTTCTCGAAGAATACGAAATCTGATTCGGTTTCTCAACGCAACTCGTTTCTTCGTGACAAATTAATACAATGATAAGAAATCAGTGTGACGAAAAATTGAATTTTTAAACTGCACCAATGGAAGTGCAAGAAGAAATGTAGAAATTAAATTCCCTTATTTGCAACTACTTGTAGTAAAATTCATATTAAATTTATTACTTATTTATTTATTAAATTAATTACTGGAGATTTATAAAGATGAATTATTCGTACTGGAATATTTATTACATATTATTTTAGAAATGAGTGTAAATGTCCAGAAAAAATTTAGAATTTAATGATAGTAACAAGCAATATCGATCATATACATATAACATGTAACAGTCCTATATTTGCTAAATAAACCATTTGATTTCAAGAATTAATAAATACAGAAATTCGCATTAAATTTAAAAGATCAATAAAAAACGGTCGATTTTGCAAAAGGTTCTCTTGATTTGCAAAAAGATGTATATGATCTATGACAGGATGAATTTTAGGGGCGCTAAAAGATGATTATGATCTAGGAAAAGATCAATTTCGGGCGCAAAGCCTATAAATATCGAAAACTCCCGAGAATTGTACTGTTGCTATAGTTCTGGTCCCTAACGTATTTCCCAAGTTGCAAATGAAATTGTGTAAAATCGCCACGGGGGACCGGGATAAAAATTTCAATTTGGCCGGACCCGATAGAGCAGCATTCGTTACGAACGCAGAAGGATCCGCAGTCTGCTGGCCAAGCAGCACGTGACGAAATGGGTGTGCTAATAAACTCGTTGGCAATGCGATACTATGTACACCGCGATATCGTTTAGTGCTGGTGGAAACATATATGAGAACTTCGAAAAGAGAAGAGCTGAAGGAGGCGACCGCTTCGCAGTTCAACAGGCTAGTGGAGCCAGTTACTGCGGGCTAGCCAACTACCGTGCCTTCAGTTCATTTTCAAGTGTTTTCAATTTATTTCACATTTATCGAATAATATATATTTGATTTTTTCATTTAAATTCAATTAATTATGTATTTGTTGAAGTTAAACATGTGAAAGACAGAAGTTCTTGAAATACCATAAAATTTGTTTCAGGCTGAAGAAAATGCTAAACAAATGAAGATCAATATTCGGTAAAATAAATCGTTCTAATTAAGGTATCACAATTTTTATTTTATTTTAATAAAATATATTAACTCTAAACCTACCGAAGACTAAAAATAACTAGCAAAATTTGCCTCATAAAAATTACAAGATAGAATGTATTTAAATTTTCACAAATTTTATTATATATTATATATTATAATATATTTATAAAATTCTAATGGAAGCAACTTCAACAATTACAAAATAGAAAATGTAAAACCGGTCATTTAATCAGCTGTGGTAGGTTTAGTGTTAAGATTACGGTAACAACAAAACAGTGATTATTTATTTGAATCTTCGTTTTCGGTTTCAATTTCAGTAATCTGTTCACTGTACGCAGTAACTGAACCTACTTTTCAGGTTAGACCTACATAACCTCAAACACATCTCCGTCATATTTTTAAAGAAGGTAACTGCAGTTATAAAATTAAAAAGCAGGCATATCTAATATCTCCACTTGTGGAAAATAAAATTGATCAAAGTATGTTAAATATTAAATTTGTTAAATATGTACATTAAATGCAATTACAAAATATGTTAAATATGTTAAATTTTTGGCTCCAGAATTCTTTTTCTTTCTTCTAATATTCAAAGAAAATTTGATGTTTGGAAAAATATTTGATGCAAGGGAAAATTTCTGTCGATAAAAGAAACTTTGAAAATTGTATAATTTAACGAAAATTTGTACCAATATATTCCATAAACATATAATTTTAATGAAATTATTTTATACCTTGAAGTTCTCAAGAGATGTCGATTAAATTGCTAAAGTTATTGTTGCTGGCACAAGAGTCGCCGCCATATCCGTCGTCTGCGAGGAATACGGATCCTATTGTCTGAAGGCATCGATTACACGGAGCTTGATTACTCGCGAATCGCTGCCGAACGAGCTCGTCGTCGACCGAGCGAGTGACGATCGCTTTGGTTACTCGCTGCCGAGTTGACTGTCCTTATCGATTACGCTATTGCGAGTCTCCCCCACTTGTATCACGATTTACGGGCCGCCCTGTGCAACTACCTTCCTCGGCGAATTATTTTCTTGCCGTACGGACTGCTGAATACGGACTGGAATGACCAAGTAATTCTCATTTGCTGCGATACAGTGATGTATCGCAATAAAATATTTTCATCTTCTCGGAAATCTTGTTTCAATCTATTGCATTGTTACCAACAGAGTTTTGCGCGCAATCAAAATTGTCTGCATTAATCACGAAGCGTACAAACGAAGTAGAAAATTGTTCCATGTTTTTCGATTTTCTGCCTCAATTTTTTCATAATTTTCGATATTCTGTTTATGTTGTTTGACGATATTTGATATTCTCAATTATTACAGTACAGTTTTTAATATATCGTCCAAATTATTGTACAGTTTTTGATATTCTGTCTAAATTATTGTATAATTTTTTATATTCTGATTGAATCGTTTTATGATCTTTTACATTTTGGTTAAATTGTTTTATTTTGATATTCTGTCCTAATTGCTGTATCACTTTTTATATTCTATCTAAATTGTTGTATAATTTTCAATCGTTTTATGATCTTTGATATACCGTCCAAAATGTTCTATAAAGTTTGTTATTCCGTTTCAATCTTTCTATAATTTTTGAAATTCTGTTGAAATATGTTGTATCATTTTTGGTATCCTATTTTTGATATTCTATTTCAATATGTTTTATCATTTCTGTGAATTTAACTCTTATAAATTTCTTTGATAGATTCTGACAGATCGAAAATAATTTATTAACATTCTTAAGCTCTCAAAATTTATATACAGCTTATGCATCTGTTTCCTGAACGTGCAAATAAACAATTTTAATTATTCAGTTAAGAAATAATATTTAATGCTTGAAATTCTGATGTACAATTCCAATTGTCGAGAGAAATATTTCCATTACTAAATCTGCAAATTAACGAATGAGAATGATGTATTTCCACTTTATTTGTTGGCGATGAATAAATAAAAGTCCGATAATAGAAATCAACGAGGAATGTTCGTAGTGAGAAGTAAAATAAAAGCGTGCCCATTTAAGGTAGCGAGTTGAAACAAGCGGGAAGGGTTGTTAATGTTTGTTAACGTGACCGTTCTCGACTGTTTGATAAATAAGCAAATACTATAAATGCATAACGGTCTGCAGTGTACTCGACAGCCACGCGAGATGAACAATAAACGCGAATGACCTTCTCATTGTAACCGGATACAGAGAGTCCACGACGCAAACAGTAATTCGTACCGTTAATTATAATTATTAATGTATACTATTGCTAATAATCATTTATTAAACAGCTCGGTCTCGATCGTTGCGAATTTACGCGTTGCCCCAGAAACTAAACGAGGAAATATCACTCGAAATGTAACAGATTTATCGGAAGAACCATCGATGGATGTAAATACGTCACAACATGAATTATCTGATAGTAATTACGAATTAATATATTTGGTGAAACTTGCTCTAATAAGTCTCCAATAGCGAGCTTCTAGTTGCTCGTTCTCTTTACGTTATTTTTATCAGTTTTTTGTATATCCCTATTTTTACTCAATTATTTTTATAATCATGCCAGGAACGTTGAAAAATCGAAAGAGCGATTAAACTAAAGAAAAAATAATTTTACCCCTTTAAAAAACCTCTGCAAAAATATTGTTAAATTTATTTCTCTACTTTTCTGCAAGCATCAAACATTTTAAATTGTTTCGCAATATCAAAAATTAATATTCCGAAAACGATCTGAATGTAATCAAATATTAAATTGTGTATAATTCGCCAATAATAAATTTAATTAGGTAATCTAGTGAGCAAATAACAGTCAATTGCATTTTTAGTTAATTGAAAACCTCATAGAACTAGATAACATTAACGTTTTCATGACTTTTTCGTGAAACATTTGATTTATTGAATTTTGTAGTTAAGGAAATAAAAATTGATGTTTTTATACAGGATGTCCAAATAATTGCGAGTTATCGAGAAAGGGTTGAAGAATAATTACAAAGAAAGGTGTCTTCTATTGTGTGTTCTTTTGATTGAGTATTTTAATTGATAAAATATTTATGCTGAACGAGATGCGTATATTTGCGTACGTTTAACAAATAGAGCACTGTTTTGAACATTACTCTATTACGTTCACGCAGCCTAGCTACTCCTGACCTCTTTTCTTTTCCGCTCTACTCTCACTGTCACCCTCCTACTGGTTCCAAACTCGCTTTGTCAGGCTATACATTATTCACACGTGCTCCATCTGTTCGTTGAAAGTATACGGACGCAAAGAGACCGACAAAAATAACTCATTATTAGACTGCGAATGTTTATGCAATTATAGCTTAACTAAATTCTCAGAGAACTTCAAGCATAAAAGATAAAACCAAATTTAGTAACATTTCAGATCATTTTTATCTACGGAAACTACTGACATAGGAAACCAAATTCTACTTCGTTATTCTTTTATGGAAATTGCTTATTCAATCATTTGTATTTTCTTAAAAAAATATTTATTAAATTTCTACTTATAGAATCTATAAAATGTGAATGTTATGAGTATTTATTTGCAGAGTCTACAAAGTATGTATGAAATATCGATCCACAAAATGTAAAAGTATTTATTAAGCATCTAGCTGTAGAATTTATAAAATATTCATTAAGCATCTATCAGCAAAATCTGTAAAATATGTGTCAAACATTAATCTACAAAATCCTAAAACGTATTTATCGAACATGCATTTACAGAATTCATAAAATATTTCTAAAACAACTATCTAAATAAAACATGTTAACGAAGTATATTCATCTGCAAAATCTAGAAAATATTTATTAAATATCTATCTGCAAAATCTAGAAAATATTTATTAAATACATATCTTCAGAACCTAGAAAATATTTAATAAATATATATCGTCAAAATCGAGTTAAATATTTATTAAATATATATCTGCAAAATGTAGAAAAGATTTATTAAATATCTATCTGCAAAATCTACAAAATATTTATTAAATATCTATCTGCAAAATCTAGAAAATATGTATCAAACGTGAATCTACAAATTCGAAAAAATTATTTATCGAACATCCATCTGCAAACTGCACATCTATAGTAGAATATTCAATAAGTATCTATCTCGAAATGTTATATCGTTCAACGTTCGATTTTGTATTCCTTTTAATTCTCTCACCGTAGAAAATAATGAAATAGATATCCTCCCCACGGACATATGCAAATATTAATTTTGTAGAAGGAAATCGATAGATTTGATATATCGACTGTCAGGCGCATAGTTGACGAGAGCTGGCCGTGAACAATTCGTGTGTATCGATTTCATAAAACGGACGTAACCAGTAATACGAAAGCTGTCAAATTTCGGGTGCGCGTCCAGTGTATTACATTTTCGAACAACAACGATACTATCACAATTTACATTCGCTGAATATTTGCAATGTTGCATAAAGGCTCGAACATCTCGTGTTCAACGATCGTTAATCTATCCGCCGATTGCGTCGAACTTGATTCTAGTTGAAAACGTTCTACTCCTAATGTTTCCGTTCTCCGTTCAACACTCTAAGCACACACTGGGTGTTCCAGATTTTTCTGTGCAAATCTCTACACTATATTCTATGATTATTCAAATCTAAAAGTTCGAATACACCCGACAATTTGTTGATATTTCAGACGATAGCTAAAACTTTAGACTGGTCACAAACATTCGATTATTTATTAGATGAAATTGGACAACTTTTGTGTCATTTTTAAAAAATATTAACAGATATAGGTCAGTAGAATTTAGTAAAATTTCGATTGACTTTTGTTACCAATAACCCTGATTCAATTTTCTCAAAATTCGTTTATAAAGTTGGAAAACTTTTTTGTTTTAGTCCAAATCGAAGACCTTGGACTCGTTAAAAACATTTGTTTATTAGATGAAATTAGGCAACTTCGTGTCATTTTTGAAAAATATTAAAAGATATAAATTCTGTTACCAGTGTTAACAGGATCCTGTTTGATTCAATTTTCTTAAAATTCGTTCATAAATTAATTAATCGAGGTTAATCGAGTCGCTCTGATTTTAAGGAATTTCCTGCGACTTCTAGTTCGACAATCAACGTGTTAAAAGTATAATGCGTATCTGCACACGCATTCGAAACAGAGACTAGTGCCAGAACGAACTGCGCGGAGACAAAACACAAACACGAAGTGTTTAAAATATGCTGAGTTGCATCTGAAAACAATACGTCTCTATTCTGCGACACGTACAGGCTGACACCAAATTGTAACTACCACCACCTTCTACCTTTGCGAACATGTGGCAAATGTAGTCTGTTTAAAGGTTTCCAACTGTTTCAGTCAAATGTTTACTCACACCACCATTATTCGAATAAATTCTATTTAATCGGCTAGTTTACCCAAACAATATTTCGTTATTCCTAACAAACTTTTTCAACCATTTATCTGAATAATTCTTTATTTTTCATTCAATTAAATTATCCGAAAAGAGATCGTATAATTATTCGAATAATAATGCGAATAATTGTCGACTATTTCTATTTTTTCGTAATTTTGCAAGGATATATTGATACGAATACATCGATTAAATTTTCCCTGATCTGCTCATAATACCGTATGCATGTTTATTTCTTATTATTTTTGCAACGATAACACGTTGAAGAAACTAATCAATAAATTAAGGGAGATAAATTATTAGATAATTTCATGTCATTTCAATTTCTTTAGATATTTATACTGACAAATCATATCATTTAAAAGTTTGACAGAATACTTCGATGCAAAATGTGTTTATAATTAAATAATTAAATTATTTAATAATTTGATAATTTCAATTAAATAATTAGATGAAGTTTTTACTGCATTGTCTGATCTCGAGACACATTCTTATATTTCTTTCGGTTTTGTAAATCTACTTTAAACGTTTCACAACTTAATTGCAGCATAAAACACCTTCTATCAGAGTGTTCTATACAATTTCTAATGTATTTCATGTTTTAATTCAATACGAATTCTTATAAAAGAATACTACGTATTTTCAAAAACATTCTGATAACGGTATATCTGTATCTTTATTCGATAGTATCAAATAAAATTCGATTTGCAGTATTTATCGCTTATCCGACATCCGAATGAAATTTCGCTCAACTCTGCAACGAAATATCCAAAAACTGACAGATGCACGTAGACTTCGTGTGCAGAGCGTTCTACCGAAGTTATCCGTAGTGCTTTTAAAATGATTACTCTACGAAAGTGCAGCTTGAAAGCCTCGAAAACAGTGCTTTTAAACTGTTTCTTATTTGCCTGAGAAATAAAAGCAACGTCTCGATAACAAAAGCGTGCGCGTAGGAACATGCAAGCAGCTCCGATCGGGAATTTGTGTTCCAGTGAACGACGAAAGTTTAAAGCCCACAGTTCGCGCGGTACAATTTCAGCCCGAAAACTAAATAATCGAGTGTTTATGGTATTGTTAAAGGAACCGTGCACGCACACACGCGAGGCTGTGCAGCTGCATTTATTATCGACACGGCCACACGTCGATGCTCAAACATTGAATTAAATTGAAAAATTAAATCTGCACCACGGTGTAACAATAATCGCTTCCACACCGAGGGGGTAAACGATTGCCCATGATTCAACGAACGATACCACGTAATCTCTATAACCGCCGTACAAATCTGCCGTGAATAATGTCCCGATAATACGTATAATTTATTTCTAGTAGCTACGTAATTATAATATATTGAACTTTATTCGTGCAACGCTCCAATGCCCCGATAATTACGTTTCATTGGGGACGCCGATAGCTACTAACCTAATGTCGCAAATACACCCTCCGCGCTTCGCGTAGTTAGAATTTTAATTGCACTTTTAATTGTACAATTACTCGAAACAATTTTCTACTTCTTGATAATAAAATTCGCTGAATCTTTAAATATCTTTTGACCTGGTTTCTCTCAGATCAACGTTCGTCTCATTGGATTTAGCACGAATAGCTGATGATTTCACTTGCGAGTGAAAAGTTGATGTTTAAATAAACAGTTTCGGTCAGAAAGGACCCGAGAAGAAATTTCAAATTCATTTATTTTATGCTTTAAACAGTCAGAGTGCATCAAAACTGAAAATAGATAAATATTAACCGATATACTTTTGTTAAATCATTTTTAAAAGCTTGAATGTCGTCATTGTGTTATAAAACAATACACAATTAATCGCGCATACGTCTTCGTAGTTACAGTGTTAAAAATTGTTGGAAACTCTAAAATAATCGTCGATGTTGTTATCCAAAAAATTCCCACAAAATCTCGAAGTAATCGAGTGAATGGAACGAGAACTGGAAAGTTAAAATTTTTCATAGGCGATGCTAACTTAGCTCTTTCGTATACGAAACATCCCAGCGAAATTCAGTTTGATCAAACATATCGCAATAAAAACGGATTTTAAAAGCTAGTCAAAAATTAATGTCTCCCATATTCACGCACGATTGACGCGGCACTCAACGCGTTAACGATGATCAGAATAGTATGGAGAAATTTATTGGTGTTCAGCTAACGAGGCATTCTATTTAAGCGCCACTACAGAAACGTATCTGCGCATCGACTGAGTTTTAAGGCTCACAATATTATCTGCTATAGAATTGGACAACGGCGGAACGAACTCGAACTCGGATAAGGAGATAGTTGATACACAATGCCACGACAATAACAAGGAAATCGAATTTCTACCCTTTTCGCATACACCACATTCCCATTGTAGCAGTCTATTCCTCCTTAACTCGTTTGCACTGAATTTTCAGGTGTATTATACCATCATATCGTGTCATTCTCGCTTCTCTCAACATTCATCGTACAGTTCGAACAATTCATTTCGTGCTTAACACAATTTCTTTTACACAGCAGGTTTAATTTTCAATTACGCCGTTAACATAAATTGAAATTCAATTTATTCATCTGCTTGAATTTATGTGGTGGATTATTGTACATTAATTAATTGCTTCTTTCTTTTTCTGAGACTCTATAAACTTCTATAAGACAATTTAATTGAACTTATTAAATTATTAGATTATTAAGTAATTTCGTTTGTAAAATAATTTCGATTAAATGGTTGACAGTACACTTTGATGCAAAGTGTGTTTATAATTATATAATTAAATAATTTAATGATTTGATAGAGATTCAATTAAAGGAATACTATCTTCAAAAACACTTTAACGAAAGCATAACACACTTCGCGTCAAAGTACACGGTCAACGTTTTAATCAGAATAATTTTTCAATGCGAATATCTAAAGAAAATGTTGCTTCTATAGAATACATACGATCGACTCATAAATCCGTCAATAAGAAATGTGAATTGAACAGCAAAGCGAGAATAGGAGAACGGAAATGAAGACAGATAATGTACACTTATCGAGTACGATAAAATAGCTTACGTATACATGGTACTGGTTTCAATTGTATAACGCGGCAGGGATTTAAACAATTCTTCTCGGAGAATACTTGTAAATGTTCTCCTCGTTCAATAACTGTTTGACATTTCTCCAATACACAGTACTAATTTCAAAACTCCCAATACCGTGTGAACGTCAAGCACGTGCTGCTTTTATTTTCCGCGAGTGCTTCTCTTGACTCTGACAAGGGCTCCTACACAAGAAGAAACTGCTTCCTACGGCCCCCTCTCCGCCCATATTTCCACAAATCCCGGTTAAAACACAAAACAATCGAAAAAAAGACACCAACAAATTTTCACGTACATAATATTCTGCGAGCGTCCAGCACCGTTTGCCGCCGCCGCTGCCGCGAACGAAAATAATTTGTTAATTGGGCTCTAATTGGGTTGCGAAACACGCGAAGAAAGAGCAAGGAGTCGCAAAATCACTCTGGCGGTAAGCATAAAAGAGTTATTATTCATTGTTGCACCGTATGTTCGAAATGTAAAATCAAGCTTTCGCCACTGCGGGTCTGTGCGAACATTATTGATGGTTGACAGTACACTTTGATGCAAAGTGTGTTTATAATTATATAATTAAATAATTTAATGATTTGATAGAGATTCAATTAAAGGAATACTATCTTCAAAAACACTTTAACGAAAGCATAACACACTTCGCGTCAAATTGGACAGCAGTAATTGGACAGCAAGCACGAAGCGATTGTTATTCTAAACGTTCAACTAACTCTGCCGGACAGTGGAGACTTTCTTCGCAACAAAATAATTTCTTTTTTCGTTTCTTGGAGCCTTTTACTTATGAATTGTATTTATAACAATGTAGAGTAATAAGCAACTCGAAGTTTCACGAAGTTGGAAACAAGAACAACAGTTTACAAATCTTACGAGGAAACGAGCGACGAGTATAATAACTCTTAAACATTTACTTAAGAATTGCAATGTTTCATAACGGTATAGAGTAATAAATAATTTCAAGATGAAATTTCATGAAGTTGGAAACAAAAACATGTTTCATAAATCTTACGAACGAACAGGCGACTTCAAAGCATAATAAATCTTTGATGTTCCTTTGAGAAATCGCAATGCTTTTTTAGCAATGTAGAATAATAATTAACTTGTAGATGAAGTTTTGCGACGTTAGGAACAAAATATGTTTCGTAATTCGTACCAATGAACAAGCAACTTCAAAGTAAAATAACCCCTTGATGTTTCTCTAAGAATTGCAATGTTTTTCAGCAATGTAGAGTAACAATTAGACTGGGGATTTTATGCATTTCTGGCAAAGTTGAGTAGTAACAGTTTGAAATAGTGTACAAATTGGAGACCTTTTAAAACGTCAATGTATCATTTTCAATCCATTAAGATGATTGAAGGAAATGTAACGTTGCTGTTTGATTTCTATTTCTTGTAATTGATGCAGACAATTCTTACTTCGCATAAAAATCCGCAGTCTGGTAATAACTATCTGCTAAATAAAATTTCACAAATTTAGGAAGAAAAGCATGTTTCACAATTGCCGCGAACAAATCGCGCGACTTCGACAGCATAACAACTCCGAGGAATCAAAACTTCCGACGTTAATTTAGAGCATCGAGTGAATAGCAAAAAGAGTTTTGAATTTATCGCTACGTCCTAAGCAAGTTTCACTATTTCGTACTATAAATCAATAACTTCGAGCCTACAATAATTCTTCGCGAGATCACAATTTAGAGCGATAAATCAAGCGCAGAAGTTTCACATTTGCGGAGCTAATATCCGACACGAGCTTTCATATTCCTTAACAAAAATCGATTATTTAAACCTTACGACAGTTTCCCCGGGAATTATAATGTTTTACGACAGTTTTGCGCTACAAATCACCTGCCAACGAACTTTCAAATCTAAGAAACCAACGTCCGACACGAGTTTTGCACTTCCTTGGGATAAATCAGTGATTCCCAACTTTGTGACAGTTCCCTGAGGAATTATAATGTCGTACAACAGTGCTTCGAACAATAAATCACATGTCGAACGTGTTTTGAATTTATCGCAGCATCCGAAATTAAGTTTACAATCGCTTTGAATAAATACGTGGTTATAACTCTACGATAATTCTCTTGGGACTCGCGATTTTTTAGGATAATTAGTGCAATATTATTTAAAAGAAGTGTCATATTTCAAAACGCAATGTTTATTAATTGATACCATTATGAATTGATATTAATTTAGAACGATGAATCGTTTGAGAGAAGAATTTTTAGTGCTGAAATATCTAAGACGAGTTCCACTATTTTCTTTTTAATAAATTAATGTCTTCGATTCAACAACACCTTCTATACGAATCATAATATTTTGAAAGAATTTAGAGCAACGAATCACCTGGCACATAGTTTTTAAATACAAATATTCAACCATCGAAATTAAGTTCATTTTTTTGAGAAACGATCATGGGATTCTTTTTCTGCAACAGTTCCCTTAAAGGTCGAGACAGATCGTCGTGAAAATGATTACTCAAATTCATGAATTTAATTGTAGAAACGTTTTCACGCTTGATCCAAACAATCAATGAATGAATGTCAATAGCTTCCTTAAAAGCCATAACCGTTTCCATGGAGCATCAACTCAACGTCAACTCTCTCCCTGCCTGAATCAACAAAATTAATCTCTGAAACGTATTATAGGAACGAAGGACAGATCCTAATCTCGTAGACTCGTAAGAAATTACGAACCACAAGTTATAGCAACGTATCGTCTGTTAATCGGACTTTAAAAAAACAAGTTTGTCGCTTGTTCTAAGAAATGGTGGAATTTCAACAGTTTCCTTAAAAGTTAGAATTCTCTTCATACAGAAAAACGAGTATCCAAATCAGCGAATTTAATCCATCTGAAATGATAAATAGACAGCAGATTTTTATGCAAAATAAAAATTGCCTTTTCTCTTTTAATAATTTTATTGAGATGTACATGATATAAAAGTGTTCTCAAATTCTTCTCATGTCTTTTCAATTTTGTTTCTGGCTTAGTCTTTTCTGTCCAAAAAGCATAAAATCCGCAGTCTAATGATCAATTTTCCATTAATTTATAGCAATGCACGACACAGAGCTCTAGACAATTAAGGAATTTGAACAGTTCCATTAGACATCACAAACCTGTTGACATGTTAACAAAACTATCATTTAAACAGTGTAATCTCTTTTTGCAATAATTTATAGCAATGTATCATTCGTTAAAAAGACTTTTAAGGAAGAACACACCTGCTCTAACCGATTAAGAAATTGGGGCAGTTCCCTTAAAAATACACATATTAACAAAATCATCGTTAAAACAGTGTCAAATTCAACGAACTGAATCCCTTTTTTAAAGAAGAAGTTTCACGCCTGCTCTATAAACAATCAAGAAATTAGGGCAGTACCCTTAAAAATCACAGTCTCCCCACATATCACCAAATCAAGATTAAAGCTGTGTCTGAAATAAGAACCTTAATCCATCCTACGTGTTATTTTTCATTAAAATTTAAAGCAACGTATCATCTATTACGCAGACTTTAAACGAAAAAGTTTCGAATCTGCTCTAAACAGTAACGAGATTTGAACAGTTCTTTTAAAAATCACAATCTCTCCTATGGATCATAAAAAATCAATATTAAAATAATGTCCAAAATAAAAACTTTAATCTCTCCAATGTGTTGTTTTTTACAAAAATTGATAGAAATGTATCATCTATTACACAGACTTCGAAAGGGCTCTACATAATCGAGGAATTTGTATAGTATCCTTAAATACCACAATTGTTTTTATACATCACGAATCAAGAGGTGAACAAGTATCCAAATCAACAAACGGAATCTCTCAAACATGCTATTGATCACAGTAATTTATAACAATATATCATCTTTAAAACAGGCTTTAAAAGACCAAGTTTCAGGCCAGCTCTAAACAGTCAAGAAATTTGAACAGTTCCTTTAAAAATCACAATCTTTCCAATAGATCACAAAATCAATATTAAAACAGTTCCCAAAACAAAAACCTTGACCAGTCCAATATACTGTTTTTCGCAAAAATTAGGGGAATGTACCATCTCCAAAACAGACTTTAAAAAACAGTCAAGAAATTTGAACAGTTCCTTTAAAAATCACAATCCCTCCCATCGATCACAAAATCAACATTAAACCAGTGCTCAAAACAAAAACCTTGACCAGTCCAATATACTGTTTTTCATACAAATTTAAAGCAATATACCATCTCCGAAACAAATTTTAAAAAACCAAATTTCAGGCCAGCTCTAAACAGTCAAGAAAGAACAGTTTCCTTAAAAATCACAATATCTCCACGCAACACCAAATCAACATTAAAACAGTGTCCAACACAAAAACCTTAATCTCTCAAACGCGTTGTTTTCCACATTAATGACTATCAACGTATCATCTCCTAAACGGACACCGAAAGACCAAGTATCGCATCACCTCTAACCAATCGAGAATATCGCAACTCGTTAAAAAACCCAAAATCTCCCATAGATCGTCGAATCAATACCAATCAAACGTGATTCCCGCGAAAGGCGGTACATTGCTAAATTAAAATAGAGAGAGAGCCGCGTAAAAATGACCGGCGAACCTACCTGGCCGCGTTCTAGAGCAGAGAGACGTCCGGCCGTTATCCCGTTGACTTTTCACGCAACGCGATAATGTCAACGAACAACACGTCGGCCGATCGACGACGTCGAAGCGCCGTACGTCGGCAAAGGTCCTAGCATTTGCTAGTCCGATGATTCACCCCTGGTTTGCCGAAGGGTGCGATTCGAAATCGCGGAGGGAGAATCGCCGGCGTCGAGAACGAGCGCTATTCATTCGTCGCTTGATTTCCCGTTGTTGGCTCTCGAACGGCGGACCACGGTTCCCAGCGCTAACCGAGATCCCGAGATCCCGCGAAAATCGCGAGTATCGCGGCGGCAATTACCGGCAATTAATCGCGCACCAGTCAGCGGTCCGTCGAACCCGGTGTGTCCGCGTTGCGTGAAAGTCCGCGGAAATCACTGGACCTCTCTGAAACCGTGCAACAACAGGGGGTGGTGGTGGTGGTGGTGGTGGTGGTGGTGACGGGACGAGTGTGCGGGGATGGCTGAGAGACAGACAGAGAAGAGAGCCGAAACGGGTCGTGATAGATCGAAGATCCTTTTCTTTCTGTGTCTCTCTCCTCGGAAGTGTGCAAACAGACAACACCGATATCCCACGTAAACAACCACTAGCTTACTCACTTCTGGAGCCAGAAACACTTCGCGACCGCTCGAGGGACTCGCGGTGTCTCCTATTGTCCGATGGGAGATTCTCCGAGCGCACGAGGCTGCGATTAGAGGACTGGTTTTTTTCGGGGAACGGAGCTGGACAAGGTGGACTGATAAAAAGAGAGAAAGATAGATAGATAGATAGATAGATAGATAGATAGATAGATAGAGAGAGAGAAAGAGAAAGAGTGACGAGGGATGAGGAGGAGGAGGGAAACGAGACGAGGTGGCAGAGAGTCCGACGGAGAGGGAAAAGCTGGTGCAGACGCACTCGCGATGAAAACACGTAAACGCACGGAAAAATCGACGTGCACGCGACGGCGGTCGCGACGATACTGCGCCCTATCGGACAGCCCTGCGCAAATATAATGTCACCCCTCTCCTGCGATCCGACCACACTATTCTCCTCGCCGCCGCTGCCGCCACCGAATCGAACCCACCCCCTCTCTCCATCCGTCCTGCTCTCTCGAGCGTCCTCGCTACCCTCTTCGTCCTCATCCCTTCGCGCTCGAACGGCCTCCCTGTGTGCCGGTTCTTCTATTTTTTACCCTGGCGGCGCTCTTTTTCGCGGCGTTGGCGACTCTTGTCACGCCACCGTCGCGAGCCACCGCGAGACGCAACCGAGAGAACGGGATCCCTTTTTCTGAAACAGCCGGCTTTGCCGCTGGAGCTTCCGGTGCACACCGATGGCTATTTCCGTTCACGCTCCAAGGAGCCAAGAATCGCGGGAGGGTGCACCCGTTGCCATTCCTAAGGGGTAATCGGCCCCTATCGCTTTTGCCTCCCTCGCCACCCTAGAGCCGACCTCCCCCGTTACCCCCCCCGCAACCCGTTTACCAGATGCGTGTGTGTACCGATTATGCCCAATGACCGATAAGAGATTCCTTTCCCTCGGACACCGAGGCTATTCCGAGACTCTTTGTGGCTCGCGACTCACTGGACAACCGTGTTCATCCTGATTTATCGGGTGTATCGCAGCCCGCACACACATTCTACACGGTCCCCTGGTCCCGGACCCGGACCCCTCCAGGGTGCCCGGGCTTTTTATAAACGGCCGAGCGGTTGGTCACGGGTTTTCTTATGCGTGGGAACGCGGGGCGTGGGGTAATTAACCCTTTTGTGTAGGGATGCGGTTAACGGTGTTCACAGAGATGTCTTATTCTTTCTTGACCCCTTGCTGTATCATTCTTTTAATTGTTGTTCGCGTTCTTCGATTGTAATCGCCTGTTCGAAGGAATGGAGGTACATTGTCGCGGGGAAGTGACTGTGGCTGTAAGGAAAATCGCTGCAAAGTGAAGGTGATTATTTCATTGTTAAATATGTAATGAAGACAATTTCAAAATTAGAGAATCGCAGATATTAAAATATAGGATTATAGGAATATAGAATTTCTTTCCTATTAAGACAGGTATCTATCGTCAGATTTTTATTGATAATTCGAAAATGCTATATGCATATATTAGAACATAGAATGTAAAACCTCAAAAACATTGAAATATATATGATTTTAGTTAACCTTCCCCTACATTTGTGTACTTTTTATCTTTTATTTGCTTTTATCTCCCTTACCAAGATATTACTCTGTCATCAAATTTGAATTAATAATTTAAAAATACTATAGATTGTTCGAACATCCAATTAATTAATCATATATATACTAAATACGATTTAACACAAGATTGTTATTGATGATTTGAGAATAATATATATTATCTAAACGTACGATGTAAAAGGTCAAGCATCGAAATATATGATTTTAGTTAACCACCTTCTACATTGGTACATCCTTTGTCCTTTATTTATTATTTTCCTTCGTTATACAAATTTGTATTAATAATTTCAAAATACTATAGATTGTTCAAATATCCGATTAATCAATCATACATATACTAAATACAATGTAATACAAGATTGTTATTGATAATTTGAAAATACTATATATTATTAAAACATACAACATAAAACCTCTCACAAGCATTAAAATATTTTAATTAACCTTCTCCCTACATTTGTGTATCTCTTATCTTTCATTTGCTTTCTTCTTTATTATCAAGATATATAATTATCTTAATTATCAAGGTAATCTACCATCAAATTTTTATCAATAATTTCAAAATGCTATAGATTGTTCGAACATCCGGTTAATTAATAATAACGTACAAACAAACTAACATAAGCGAAACTCTGGCAAGTATTACAATGTGCCATTTCAAGTATCCCCATTTTAATGTATTTCCCTTTGTGAGCCTCTTGTTCGTTTTTTCTTTTGTCGGATTGCTATTGATAAATCGTAGATAGGACAACGGGAGAAAAAAAATAATTTATTACCGTTCGCCAGAGCACGACTCGGGTATACCGAACAAATCAAATGGAAACGTATATCGTGAGCGTGTTACTCTAAGATAAAAGTTTAGAATACAAATGGCACGCAACCACCCGATATCCGGCTCCCTGAAGGATTAATTGCACGATATTAATTGGCTCACGTTTCTCTGTTCAATTACTTGGAATTGTTTTATCAAGGACCCGTTGGTACATCGTTTTATCTAGACCGCTGGTCTAGAAATCTTAACCTCAAACCGACGAGACGGGATCCGCTAGAGAAACGAGAATGAAACTTTTTAAACGAACCCCGACACTAATTTAAATATATTAATATTTATTGCTATCGGTTCGTCACACGCTGGAACTTAATATTCAATCGAAATGGAATTCTGATTGGACTATTTCATTGCTCCGTTTTAACATAAATCACTAACTGACTTCACAAAAAAGTGAATATTTAGCGTCGAATACCAATTAATGTTTATCATAACGAAGAATAATGTTCAATGGTTTTTTAACCGAGATTATTCACAATTTCCATGTGTTAAAATTACTGTCAGCGAAAATAAAATCCCATTCGATGCTATTTTCTTAAAACTTATCTACAAAGTACATAAAAATCTGCTTGAACATTTATCCGAGCATGATTTTATTCGATTAAAAGCTCGTTTGAATAAGAATTTATTTGAAAAATTAACGTGGAAAATAAATCGATCTGAATAAGAGGATTATAGAATTCATTTCTTGCATGTTCATTTTTACAATTAACTTATTTTTCAAAGTATGCCACATTTCAGTGGACTGATGCATAAGTAAACAATCTTTCTTCAGGTGCAAAGTTAAGTCATCGTACATTCCAGAATTCATATTTACAGTACATACATATGTGCTTAAAAAATTAGGTGAATGAAAAACAGTAAAAAGTTATTGGCATTATTATTCGCATAATTTTGCAATCTTTATTAGAATAATTTATTCGAATAAAAAACAAAGAATTATTTGAATAAAAAATGAAGAATTATTCGAATAAATAAATTGAATTATTCGAATAAATGGATACAATTATTCGAATAAATAAAATATACTAATACTTTGTCACGAATAATGGATGACTCTTGTTGCAATAAAATATTCGACTAAAAAGAATTCGTGAAATATCAAGAAATTGTCAGTCGTTCGGCGTTCGTTGAATTTTTTGACCTAGTATGTTTCCCATGCTTGTTACCGCATGCAGAACGATGCACATTTATTGTGCAGTAAGAATGCATCAAGCTCAAAAGGGCTTTGCCTTGATTATTTAACTCCTTTGGAAAGGCTCCCTGGCCGAGTTTACGCGGAGCTCCATTCACAGTTCCGGCGGAATGGAACAATGTCGAAAATTCACGAAAGATATCGTCCTTAGCTGCAATCCCGTGTTTCCCAGAATGTTTGCTACTCCTTCAAATTGTTTCCCTTTGAGACGGCTGTTTGTTTCGCGAAAGAGAAAGAGCCGGCGCCGCGCTGAATCCAAAATTCAGACGCGGTGCACGATGCCGTAATCTTCTTTCCCGAAAATTGTGCCCTCCATTCTTAATTTTCATCCCTCATATTCTCTCTGACGAGCTGCGCCTGGATTTTCAAAATGTACATATGCATTAAAATCGGAGCGGTCGCGCGACGATGCTTGTAACAAAACTGAAACTCAAACGTTGAAACGGAAGTTCGTAATAGATGTCTGTGAATTTAGCGCTTGATTCGCGAAACTGGCGGGATAAGCAAACAACGTTGATTGAGAATAGATTAATTAGAAAACGTGTAAATTAACATAGGCTAATAGCAATTGTTTTATTTCCTTTTTCAACAGAGTTAGACAACATTTTATTCGAATAAGAGATAAAGATTAACGAATATAATTTTGTTCGACACTATCGAATAAAAATTCATTTAGATAGAAATTTATCCGAATTGGATTTTATTCGAATAAGTATTCGATTCCTGTATTCAATAGGAATTCATACGTACAATTATCGATATCAATGAAAATGATCAAATAAAGAAGATTTTTTCCATAGTCGTTCTTCAATCATTCATAAATTCAACCACTAAGCTTCAATCTAGCATGATCGTCAGTTTTACATAAAATAAATCTTAAAGATCAAGAAGTTAAATTTTCTGTTACGTATTATGCAACATTAAATACTTAAAATATTTAATAACTTATTGAGAAAATAAAGTTTCGGAACCAGAAAATAGTTTTCCCTAATAACACGAATTAATAGATTTTTGTTTTAACAAGTTCAAAGGTATTTTAATCCTTCGACAGCTTCAATAATATCATTTGTACGCCAAAAAAATCCTGCGTGGTTCTAAAACAGTGCTAAACAAGCCTTAATTGGTTTCACATTGAAAAATTCACAAATATGAATCTGCATCAGTATTTCCTAACAAAAAAGCCCACCAAGTTTCAACGCAATATTTTAAACGGTTTTACATGACAAATATTCGCAAATATCCGTCGGTATTTTCTAATCTCTGAGTAAAATAAAATCGTGTAATAGGAGAACAATATTCCCCAATAGACCGAATAAATAAATCATTATTTTAACGCCTGCTAGTCGCATTTAATGCCAGGAAGAGTCTCAATAGCGTAAAAGGACGTTTTCTCTCAATAAACAGCAAAGCCTTCCTCGGAGTGGCATGCAATTAATCCTTATAAACAGCAATATTGGTTCCGCAATTATAAAAGAACTGAACCGAGCCGAGCGAAGGCGCACAATGTAGGGAAGTACGATAAGAAAATCGCGTTTTTCTTTACGATAGTCTTTTTTAATGGAGTTATATCGGTTTTTTGCTTGTTTGCCCTAGCTGTCAGATTTGTGATTACAGCTCTCGCTGGCCGACGTTCGCCGCTCAAATATTATTCGATACGAGACCGCCATGCTGAAGCGTTTTCGCACGCGCATTTCGTTTCACCGAAATCTAACAAAGTTGTTGTGGCACACCCGGTTAAACCGAATTATATTTTATTCGGCGATTAACGTTGAACACCGAGGCCCCCCGAGCCGTTGCCAGAAACTCCATCATATCGCCGCCGCTGTTTGTAAACATTAAAACGGGTAAACAAAAACGCGAACGCGATAATGAAACGAGAATGTGATCGAATCACCATATTCGATTTTCTCGAAAACGAAACTATGAATCTATTCCATTGAATTGTCGAGAGCGAGCTTGGATTTAGCAGATTTCAGACGAACTACCCCGAAATAGATGATTTTATTCAAAATATTGGCAAGACAAATGTTTCCACTACAGAGCGCGTTCGTAAACTGTTAGAATTATTTCATATTTTAATTGCTGTTGTTTATTTCGCAGGGATTAAAGTATGAAGCAAAATGGCCATACGCTGATTGAAATGTAGTCAACTTTCATCTGTTAAAATTACCCTCGATGATAACAAAATCATACTCGATACCATTTTCTCAAAACTTGTACATCAAATAAAAAGTGTATGAAATCTGCTTGATCAAAAAACTTCTAATTTTCGTAATTAGAAGAAACAATGCAAATATTAAATAATTTTTAGTGCAGAAATTAAAGGTACGTCTACTTCGTATGTTCGCAAAATTTGATAAAAAGGAATTCATTCGGTGATGAGAAATCATGGCAAAAAAAAATTGTTGTTATAACATTCTTATTTTCTTGAATAGAAACATCAATTTCTGGAATCGCATTCTAATGATGTTACATACATTAGAAAATCGACTTCTTAGCCATCAAAAGGAATATATATATAAGAAAGAATCGTATTTGCGGCGACCAAAAATACACTAAGCCAGAAGATTAAATTATCTCATTTCGTCCGAAAAATAGTTAATATAATAAAGCTGTCGCGTTGTGAAAGAAAATCGTACAACAATCTACATCGACAGTATAATCTATTAATAGATTTTTGACATACTACTTATACTAAATACACTTCTTAATCCAGGGGCAAAGAAATTGGCACAGACGCAAAAATTGGGGCATCAACCCTATTTAATTTTGGCGAAAAATTAACGCGTTCCAGAGCAACATGCGATGGTACGATGCTTTCTCTACAGTTATTCTTTCATTCATCCATGTCGAAGAATAATATTGAAGCCAAGTGACCAACTTTAGCATCCCCGTGCTGGCCGCCACAATAGGATTCAGTTCTGCGAGATAAGAGACCTTTCTACTTCCTACGAACACGGACTCTTCTCCTCTAGCGTTTACCGTTCGCCGACAAGCAAGTTTATGTGCAGAAATGCAGGAAAAGATACTCCTCGTTTCTCGGCTTTTCGTACGTAAAGAATGGTGGACGCCGGGGGACGGTGACGATAACAAAAATATTGTTCGAGGCGACCCGGATGAGAAACCAATAGACCGGGCGTATGTTAACAATGGGATTGCGGATGTTTATGCAATTCTCGGCTCTCGTAGACAATCTCCAGTGATCGATTCTCACGCACGAGCTTGTTTTCAGAGGAATATCCGCTGCTCGATAGTATATCCCGAATTTTTGCAATACTCGTTTCATTCTTCTTGCCAGAATAGTTTCAACCGAGTGTAGTTTCTGAGGAGATTCTGCGTGCTAATCGTGAGCTTGTGTTTTATTCAATTTTATTTGGATGTCTCTGACGTTTTTGCAATTGTTAAACTGCGTTTTTTGTGCATTCATGGTGGAAAATGATGAAAGAAGTACAGAATAAAGAATTTGAAAATATTATCGCTTTTTTTGTTTCTAATTCATTAAAATATCAAAAGAAGGGATACATTTTTATTTAACTTCTCTCTTATGCAATTGTTGCGGATCATTTTCATTTTGCAGTAAAAATCGCAGTTTAGTAATTATATTGTTCTGGATATTTTCCAAGTTCATTCTTTATTTTATTAATTTTCCTTTTTTATTTTTAAAGTTGCATCAACCCGAGAATCATTAGCAACCATACCAATTACAATAGGTATTTAATGTACACTAATTTGATGCTACATTTGTTGAAGTATACCGATAAATTCAAAATGATATTCAAAATTTGTTTGATAGAGTTTGGAATTCTTCTCAGTGGTATTGAAAAGGACATAGAGTTCACTTGGATATAGAAAGAAGTTTCGTTAACTAATAATGAGTATTTAATAAATTCCACACCAGGATGACGTTGCATCGATTTCATTGAAAAGCGATGAAGGAGATATGAAATATTAGTTGCAGATCTCCGAAAATGTTTATAAAAACTTATATATAACTATAATATATAACTTATAATTTATAACTATAATACTTTTCTGTTAAAAAGTCGTTTACTTCAAAAGAGAACAAAGAATATTATAATTTTGTAATATCGTATTTGCAAGCAACATTCAATGAATAATTTCGTAAGTACACATAGATCATTAACACTGTATATTTACGTGTGTCATAGAAACAATTTGTCTAGTTCCATTCACCATGAACATTCGATAAATAATATAGAGTAAAAATATACAGAACATTGATACTACCATTCCTGAGCAAAGTAGAAACAATTTGTCTAGTTCATTCTGTCGTCAACATTAAATAAATATTTTAAGATAAATACACGGAGCATTGATACTGTTATTTACGAGTACCAACAATAGAAACAATTCGTCAAATTTCAATCGCCATCAACATTCAATAAATAGTTCGGTATAAATATACGGAACATTAATACTGTTATTTATGAGTACTAACGATAGAAACAAATCGTCCAGCTTCATTCGCCGTGAACATTCAATAAATGGTTCAGCATAAATACACGGAACATTGATACCGTTATTTATGAGTACAATGGAAGCAATTTGTCTAGCCCGTTTCGCAATCAACATTCGCTGAATAATTCGGCAAGTGCGCGTAAAACATTGAGAGCGTTATTTATGAGTACACTGGAAAGAATTTCTCTAGTTCCATTCGCAATCAACGTTCAATGAATAATTCGATAAGCCCGCATAGAACATTGACAGCGCAATTTACGAGTACAATAGAAACCTGTCTATTTTCCTTGCAGTGTAGAATCCGGTAGAAGGCTGAAAGTTCCCGCGTTCACGGGCTCACCTCTGGCCCTGTGGATCACTTTACCCAGCATCAAAGTCGTGCTGTCCCGAAGCCTCTCCCCGAAGAGGTTCGTTAGAAATTGCCGAGCGACGGCATCGTCGTAGACGCGTCCAAATAATATTAGAAACATCGGCCACGTGTGGGGAAACGGTCTCGGAAACGGAAATAAATACTGCACACGTAACAAGTCACTGGGAACGGCAACGTCTCCTGTAAATACGCCCTCAGATTCCCAGATTGATGCTAAGAAGAATAACTAAACATAGTTCGGTCGCGAGCAAACAAATAAGGCACAAGGAGGCTGAGCCGCGGCAGCAGCGAGTGTTAGCGGTTGGACGTTAGCGAGATTTCATAGTTATTTAACTGACGGAAGAGAACTTCCTGAGCGATCTCCGATGAATTAAATAGCGGATCCTGTTTCCGAATAGCATACGCTCGCATGATGCACTTGCCGCGGAACACGGTGCAGCAGAGAAAAATGTTGGTTAGAGTTGAGGAGCGAATTACCGTGCCCTGTTAGCGGCCTTCGGGGGTTTTCGCTGCTGAATACAGCTTTAGCAATTTAAATGGCATTTCTTAGGGACTTGAAAGTAAATTTTGATGTTCCTTTTGTCGACGGAAATTTTTCCATGACACGAGTATCGATTCTCCTCAACATTCAAATGTTGGGAGAAAGAAAATAATTATTTCAATTTGTATCGATTCTTTTTGTACATTGGAAATATTTGATTTATTATATATATTTATAAATGTATACATGTATATGTAAGAATTCTTATTTCAATTTGTATTAATTCCGTAAGACTTAATATACAACTAAAATTAGAGTATACAAAGAATTAATGAAAATTGAATTATTTATTTCGAGGTTGTTAAATACATATATATTTGAAACAATTATTTCAATTTGAATTAATTCTTATATTCGTTGTATATTAATTCTTATATTGATTCTATATTAATTCTTATATTAGTTGTATATCAATTATATTAATTATATATTGATTCTTGTAGGATCAATTGAAATTGAATTAATAATTCTTATATTTTATGAATATATGTCACAGAATATTTTGTCAAAATGAATCACGAAGAAGCATAACGCGATTGTTCTAGATTACTTTAAACGTGATAATACAATTTCTAACTGCGAAAAAAAGTAATAATTGTGAAACGAATTGAACAAAGGTTAATTACCGGTTGATACAGTTATATGCTGGATCTTATTTCCGAACAGTAGACACTCGAATCCTACACTTGCTGTGGCGCGCGCGGAACAGCAAGAGGATTCGCGGGAAAATCTATCGGCCCGCTGAAAATTTGATAGTCGGACCCGGTTCCATTGAAAAATCGAGGTCTTTCGTGCACTCGAGCTATAAATATTGTGTGCCCCCGGTGACGACCGAACGAGATACGGATGAAATGAGCTCGCCAGGGGCTAACGAAGGTCGTATCGGGGTTGGAACGTTTAAAATCTCCAAATCGACCGCCGCGCCGGTTAAATTAAACTTCTTATATGCCGGACTCGCCGATCGCGTGTATTATGTATCGATTCCGAAAGATTCGCCCGTTCCGCGTCTCCGAAATTAATTCGCTGTCTTTTTCAGATTTTATGTACGTGCAGACACGTACGCGAATCTTTCGATTGATTTCCTTTGCTTTCGCTTTTGACACGTTAGGTGTTGAATATAAAAAATTCCGACAATATTGAATATAACAATAATAAATATAAATAAGAAATATTACTTTAAGAAATAATAAATAGTTCAAAGCAGAAAAGTAACAAAGGGGTGTAAGTCAGAAAAGTTGATTTGCAAATAAAGAAAGGTAATTTAAAAGTTCCGTAAAATACAATAACGTGAAAAATTGTTACAACTCTCTTATGTATAATAAATCCAATAAAATGTTAAATTAAATATGATTTAACAATATTAAATTGACATAGAAAAAATCCTCAATCTTCTGATAAGTGTATAAAATCCACGGTCTTTTTTTTTTCGATAAACGTATAAATTTACAGTAATAAATTATAACAAATAGCATTTAAAAATGTAGCATTCTTTTCTCAGAAAAAAATTTCAGTAACACCCCGAAAATTCGTGGCCGAGATAAAAAGTTGAAAAAAGATTTAAGACGATTCTTCCTATATTCCGAAAATTCTTTTGATTTTCTTTAAGCAGTTGCGCGTTTATTCGTATTTGAAAAATGGCAATCGGCAACGAAGTATCAAAATGGGACAACTTTCAGCTAGTCGAACACGGCAGAAAAATTTTGATCGTCTCGACACAACGGTTTAAAAGGATAGTACAGTAACTTGCAGGACGTAACGTGGTCTTTGGATCGGCGGAGCGTGAAAATAAACATGTTTCGAGTGTTGGCAGAAGTAAGGTGACAGAAATATGGGGTGTTCAAGGCACGAAACCGCAGCCCCGAGCTCCGTCAAGTACAACTGAAGTAATTTAAACATCAATCAATGCTTAATGCTTCGGTTCACGATCTCGCTGAGCTGGCAGCTATTGCACAGGTTCATTTTGCCAGCCAATATCAACCTGTTTTCCCGATAATTACATGGTATTAGTAAACAAATTTAACCCCTGTTACTCTAAGAATATCGAAGCTTGTTTACCTGTCGAACATAACTCATCGTACCCTAAGTTTCAACATAATATGACGTACACTTTCGATCTATACAAATTGTGTAATACATAAAACTGAGGATTTTTATGAAAAATAAAAATTTGTATCATCTCTCATATCAAACAGAAATTAGATAAAAATGTATTTCTTCCTTTAACGATGTTAATGCAGTGGAAATAATGTTGTAGTATTCGTTATTCGTTAATCGGATAAAATATAGCCAACTCTGGCTCTAAATATTAAATGACTTGCAGAACAGCCTTTTTAGAAGGGTTGAAACTGCTAAAAATATATTAATGGACTAAAATGAAATGTATATCATCCTGAAATGTATATTATTCACATTAAAAATGATCGATTTCCCACGTTTTGTTTTGCTGTGCTAATGAGGTTTCCTTTCATAGAAAGGGTTGAATTTTCTTAATCCAAGCCTACGTTATAATAAAAATAGAGAAAGATCTAAATAAATAGTCTTTTGAATGTTATAAAGCAATAGGTATTTTTAAAACTCTGTAGATTTAGTGTTAATAAACGAGACAATTGTGCGATTTTCCGTTTTTTGTCATTGTTGCAATAGTTGCAACCACCGATTAATTTCATCGTTAAATTCCAGTAACGATTCAACTATTTGACGCGTTACCCGCCGATTTTCATCGCGGACGCGTCAAATCCGTAGTGAAACGATCATAAATTTGCAGCATCGACTACCGACACCGAAATTCTCCTGTCCTTCCCCGCCCACATACAACCATAATTCTCCGTTCGATGGTACATAGGTACACAGTAGAACTTCAGTTTCGCTGTTAGAGAGGAGCTATCGCGTGGCTCGTCAGCTTTTACGCTCCGCGGCCGTTGTGTCGATTCCTCCTTGATAGCGTAGATATCATCATAATGACCACATGACTTCCTTGCCTTTTGAGCAGCAGAACAAAGTCACGCGGAATCAGATTAGACGAAATAGAGAGGATCCTCGGAGCACGCTGGCAATGCAATCTCGTCACGAAATTCTCTTACATTGACCAACACGTGTGATACCGCGTTATCCTTTTGTGTGTCCCATCTATTTTTTGCCACACCGTTGACCTCACAAGTATCAGTGTCTACCGCAGAACAATTGCTGCGTTTTATCAATGCTTTACCTGCGTGGGGCGACTGCCAGTTACGCTGTCATTCCGGTCAAGCTTGTTCTTTATCATTAAACTCCGACTTTTACATACATCGCCCGAACATTTTTACGCAAAAACAAGGTAATCCCGGTGTGACGCTCAGGTGAAAACAAACCAGTTTTACCACCGCGCGTTTCGACTTTAAATATGAGTTTTGCAATTTGCACAATAGGATTTATGGGATTTTCAAATAGGTTTACGTGGATGAAAGACCTAGGTTTTGGTTCTGAATAAACGGCAATGATATTACTATTTTTTTACAGGTTTGTTATTTTATTAGCGATAATGATCGTGAGAATTAATTTAGCGTTTCTTTTATGGATTTTCTAGAAAATTTCATGATCATGTACTTCTAAAGTCTTTGTGGTTTATGATTTTTGTGGGTAAAATGTTGAATCGAAAGAAACAAGGTTTTAATCATTTTATGGACATTAATGCATTTGTTTATTTATATTAGATAGATTCAGAAATAAAGCCTATGGTTCTTCCACTTATTTACAAGAAAACGTTATTCACACGTTAAAACAAACGAGATCTACTATCTCGTAAATAATAATAATCGTATGAATTAATTTACTGCCGCTTTTATCTATCTTATAGAAAATTTGACGATTATCTACTTGCAATGTCCTTATATTTTTTAGTAAATAAATCTATGAAACACTGTTGCTAGAATCAACCTAATTTCGAACTAACAACTCAAAATATCCATTTTAATCGAACTTCTCTAAATCAGGCCACGAGAATCTACAATTCGTAAATAAATTCGCAACTAAACAATTAGTATTCATCCAATAGAACTACCTATTGCTAGAAATCATGTTGTTCAGATAATAGAATATCCAGATGTTAGAATAATCAGAACCAAAGGAGCTTTGATGTAATGTGCTGCGTTCAATGATTTTCTTAGCGGCTATGCATAGAGATCCCAAAATCACGAAACCAGATTTGCAGCTGTGTAGTTTTATCTTGTATAAGCTCGATGTCTTGGGTCTTGTATCTTGTACAGCTCGCACAAACGCAATGTAACGTACAGCCGACACGATACAGACATTTATGGGATCTTATCTGTAGACAACAGTGCTCCACTGAAATCACCTGAAGCCACGTTTCCGCCGGTGTATTCATCATTCATGACGTATTAGAGCAACCCAGTTACGACTGTGCGTAGACGTGACTCCACCTAATCAGCGGATTTCGATTTATCACTTTTCGAAGCTGTCCTCCTAACCAATGAGTTTACGAAAATGTCGAGTTGCATTTCGATGGTACAATGGTCAAAGAGAAATCGATTTTATATAACACGATTTAATCAAATACTTTACAACAATGCTGTTTTAAAATATTCATTTATTAGTTTTAGTTTTACCATATTTATATTGGGATTTATAGCAAATTTTGATATAAATTTCTAAAAAATTATTGCTTTGTCTAGCTGTAGGATTTATAATAAGAATTTTAAGATTGGAGTGTGTTCGATTGGGATTTTATTTTTTTTTTTATTATTTTAGAGTATGTTCATGCTTTTTTTCTACGTCTTTAATATTTATGTGTGTTGGTAGATTTAATCATACAAATCTAAATCCACAAGATTTACGTGTATTAAATGAAATATTTTGAATATAAATCCTATAAAAAGTATCGTTTTAACTTTTTTAAGACTGAATTTTATACTAAAAAGTATTTTAGCATAAAAATTTAATTCAAATTTAAAGTTGTATGACATCAATTTTTGCAAATCCTAATAAAATTAGAAAATTATAATAGATTAGAAATCTGAGCAAATAATTCTGTTCCCCGCGTATGGCTAACTCGTCAAAGTGTTGAACATGAAACAGTAGACTTGTTAATTAAAATTAATTTATTAAAAAATATATTTTTATTTGGTTTTCCATTCTTGTGACACCTTCACAAATTATTGTCTTTGCATTAATGTATATAGACTTAAAGCAAGTCTTCGAAACTAAGTACTGTGAAATCCATATTCTTTTGAATTATAATAGCAAATTATAGTTATAAATTTATAACAACAATTTTCACATTTTGACGTTACAATAGAAATGACTGAATATGGGGAGAATATATTTCTACGTTTCGTTCCGCTGAATTTGTATTTGTATGTCATAATTTTATGACATAACTTTGACGAATTATTTCTATAATTTCGTCTGATAATTTCCAAGCGATACAAATGGTAATATTATATTACTGTGCGAACATTTCATTTCATAATTTTACGTATTTCATTGGTGAAGATTTTGCACACGACTTGGATACATTTATGTGTGCTCGAGGTTCTTATATTTATAAGATATTGCAGATCTTGATGCATTTACAGCATCTGCATACATTTGTAATGTACACGTTGATCTAAATTAATTGTTTTTAACTTCCTGCCCACCGCAAGTCGACGCAACAAATTGCTCTCTTCTCCAAATATGTATGAAATAATTAACAGACGCAAACACGCATACACAAGATGTATACTTATGGAAATATATACATACATATTTCATGTTTCAGCATTGTACCGGACATCTATGTTTTCACAATTAAATTGAATTACAGTCGACTTGCAATACACACACTCGGCTATATTAATTTACATATTTCAATAAGAAAAATTACGATAAAGATCAATGTTCCGCTTCTCGATCGAATTGACCACGAAGTTGGAGAAGAACGTCTGTCGACGAAATCAACGAGAATCCGGAGACACGCACGCACATAATGACACAAAATAATTATTATTGAAATGCTGATTAGCATTTTCCGTCGACGATCCGTAATTCCGCCGTGTTGACGGATATTCCGTGCGATATATTCGAGGCAATTCTCGATTTGCGTGGAAATTGTATCAAACCTCGATTTGCCTGATGAATATGTAATGCGTGTAAGCTGCGACGATTCAACGAAAAACTCCGTTGAAATGCAGCCTAAAAACGTCGCGGATTTATTCAGCCCGATTTCGAATCGAATTATCGACGCGGCGACGCTGGCACCAAAGGATACAGATGAATAATGAATAATGGTTATTATTATACGTTATGTATTATGCTGATGTAATACGTTACGTTCGCGCGTGGCGCGGGTGTGGGTGTCACGGAATATAAATGCTTGTTCATCTCGTCGGTTGGGAAATGGTGGATGCTGAAAATTTTGATCCCCGAGCCTACCTGATGACACACTTCAACGAATTTTTATAGCGGACACTTTGAACTGTCGAAATTTATTACATGAATTCTATCCGAAAACATTTTAACTTTCGTTTCGATATTTTCTACGCGGTAAAATAACATCCTCTCTCATATCATACCTCAACATTGATTAACATCTTTCAAATTACATCAATATACCATTTTTTAAATAAATACTAAAACACTGTGATTTAACGTATAGTATCTCTTAAAATAAATTAGAGTACCATTTCTTGAACAAATGTTATAATGGTCAAGTTATTTCTTAATTGTATATTACTGCATTCTACTGCTGCATTTAAATTACATCCATGTACCATTTTTCTTCTTTAATAAATGTTACTATAGTGCGATTTGGCTTCTAGCATCTTCTGAAATAAATTAGTGTATCAGTTTTTGAATAAATGACATTATATTTTAGATTAGGCAACGGATTTCGTTAAATTAAAACAATAAACCATTTTTTAAACAAATACTACTGTATCGTAGTCTACCAGTTAATTTGATAACATTGATTTAGATAAATGTATGGATTCGATAAGAGAATTGATGCATACGTGAAAACTGCATTCCGAAATAAATTCATACATACTGATAAATAAGTAAAACAAAATTATAGCTAAAATAGTAAATAATAATGATCATAAACTTCAAATAAAAATTCCATTAGTCCTTCGTAATTTATACGCTTTCTCGCATTTTAGAGATCTGCACATGCTATGATTCTATAAAAATACGCAGTCTAGTGATAAGTGTTCAGACGTTCAGTCTGATGAAACTTGGACTTTTCTACGATTGTAGAACGTGCGAGTTCCCCTCCGACATTTAAACATTTTGTCCCGTCCGAGAGCTATTTTTCTCTCCTTTTTCAAGCCAAGAGAAGCGGAGTGGGATTTTATAAGCCATTCTGGCAATAGGCTGTTTTACTTCATTCAGACCGCAGCTCATTCAGTTGCCCCCGTAAGGGTCTTTTCAAATCGGGAAACAAACGAAAGTCACTAGGGGCGAAATCGAGGGGACACGCTGGATACAGAACTAATTCGCAATTCATCTGGTACATCGATGATCTCTATTATAAGTTCTCTGACCGCTTATGACTAATTGCAGTCGCTCCCCATTAATAGACAATACATTGGCGTGTTAAATTACTGGACCACTGGGACCAAATGATAGACGTTATTTAAACTGCTGTAACATCGTTAAACAATGGTACACTGATTTAATTTAGAAGATAATGTAGGATAAACTACAATATAATAGTATTTATTTTTAAAATAGTAGGTATACTAATTTAATATAAAAGATATTTTACGATAAACTACAATGTAATAGCATTTATGTTTAAAAATGCTTCACAAATTAAATATAAGAAATGCTATTGCTTAAACTACAATGTAGCAGTATTTATTTAGCAAAATAGTAAATTAATTTAGTTTAGAAGATGCTGCAAGCTTAACTACAATATAATAGAATTTATTTAAAGCAAACGTATGAAAATTCACATAGGCTCATTTTGAAGATTGAAGCTTGAATTTTTGCTATCCTAAAAATGTCTTTATTTTAAATTACAGATGGGAAAAGAAATAATTTTTCTTTTCAATACTGTATAAATTCAAATGACTCTTGATGGTACTGAAAACATTTTTTAGAAATTTGAATGGAAAGTATGCTGTGAAACTGCATGCTTATGAAAGAGAAAAAGCATCGCCTTTTTTGCCAAACACATGATGTACAAATTGTTTCGGAAAAATTTAAATCAGAATTGCGAAAGTTGAAGCTTTGTATTTGAAAATGTGCTCGCGTGGATTGTTGTGTGTTCCTTTTAACGAAGTTACACCAGTTTTAATATCAACAATTTTTATAGTATGCAATGCCACATATCGTACTACAATGGCTTCCGTTACAATCGCTTTTAACAAGCTCAATTTTTATCCTTCCTTTGTTCAAAAATTTATATATGTATATATTGATAAAACATAAATAAAAACATCGAGAAAAATGTTATGATAAAAAATTTCAGAGTTTCATGGTGTAATAAACGAAGAATTAAACTACAATGCAGCGTTCTCAAATAAACTACCTCGTTCTCAATTGCTTGTTAAGAAAACTAATCTGTATTTTTTCATTTATTAAAAAAAAAAAAATGTAGGATCATTGCTAAGACAGAAATAAATATATGCACAAAAGTCCAAGAATAAAAGTTTCCTAAAGAATTCACTTGTAACAGCCTCTTTTCAACTAAACTACACCGGTCATAATTGTTACTAAAAAAGCTAATTTTGTATTTTCCCCATTGCCAAAAAATTCTGCAATCATTTTTGGGACATAAATAAATATTCACAGTAAAAATTTTATATAAATTCCTCATAACAAAGATGCCAAAGCAAACTGCAATGCCATATCCTCAACTAAACTACCCCCTCCATAATTATTATTAAAAACAGCTAATATTTTATATTTCTTTTACAAAAAAAATCTGTAATCATTCTTATAACATAAATAAAAAATTCAATCAAAATCTGACACTAAAAATTTTTGCAAATCCCTCACGAAAAAATAACGAAGTTAACCTACAACGCTCCATTCATAGTTGCTGAAATAAAAACAACTAATTCCTTGTTTCTCATTAGCCAAAAATTCTGCGATCATAGTTAGCAGATAAAGGAAGAAGTACAGAAGAGTTCCATTGTTCAAATTCCCAGTGAGCAGATATCAAGACCAGTCTAGAACCGAAACACCTGGCGAATCGTGTGCGGAACAATCGCAACAAATAATTAAGCAGGACGTCGAAGCGAGCTACGCGAAAGCGACGCACGTAAGCTGCGATCGATCCGGTTTCCGATTAGCGAGCGATCGACGTACGATCGGGAGCTGGTGTTATAATAATAAACAGCGTTTATGGGGTCGCCTTTTAAGTCGTTGTCGTCGAGCGGCTACGTTCGACGAGACTAATAATACGTGGACATAAATCACAGAAGACTGGACAATTCCGTTAGCACGGTGGTTGGAGCCCAACGAGGTGCGTTCTTAACAACTTATCGAAGCATACGGTGGATAAGCTCGGCTCACTGATCACTGTGTGTAATCAGGTATAGCGTTACACGATGCTTACACGGGTCCAAGAGCCGGGGTGTCTACTATTTTGTGCGCTAGTAGAGCTGTGAAAATGTCTTTTTACGGGGCAGCCGAGCATATCCGCCATCGTAGCTCAACCATACACTGTCACAGCCCCATGGTCCGAGTGAGACATTGCACGGGTGAGGTGTTCCACGAACGAGACTCAAAGGATAGTTAACAGCCATGTGCATCCCGCTATCCTACCGTTTCTGCACGCTGCATGCCCTCGCACCCTTTATCCCCGTTTTCTCGCTTTGTTGTTCCGCTGTATTTTTTCTCTCGCGCGCCCTCCGCCCTCTCAACCCTCTCAACCCTCTCTCTCTCTCGCTCTCTTTCTGTCACTGTTCACCACTCGTTGTTTCAGTGTTTCACACTTTGATAGATGTTGCGCCCGCGATACCCTTATTTTATACGTGTGCCGCGATGCGGTCGCGATAAGCCTGGGACTTCTCGATCCGGATGATTAGGTGGGTGGATTTGGGTCACAGAAATATTTTTATGCTCCCTGCGTCCGCGGATAATGTCAAAGTTTACTTTGTTTTTATTAGATTAATTTAAACCCTTTAGTGCCGGCCGAAAGAGTTGTGTGTGAAAACAAACCTGAGCGAAAAATACCGAACCCGTTTGACGGAGTTTGATAAAGTTTCGGAACCTGGTAAGGTAAAAGTACTTGTTATGGAACGCTTTTCAGAGGGCATTATCGTAGATTTTATTAAAACTGAAAAGTGTTATTGTTAAATATTTGTACCACTGTTCGATAGATCAACGTTTCTAGGTAACGTGATGAACTTTGGAATATTTATTTAAACCTTTGCAGCCGGAGCAAATTTGGCAAAAATTGTGATTTTACTGTACGGAATCGAATTGAAATAAAAATCACTATACCGTTATGAAATTTTATAGGAACTAATGTATAAAAGATTTTGTTTTTTTATTTTTGCATTTTACGCGATTACTTTACAGTATGAAGAAAGTAATAATTAAAAAGAGATGTCACTTTAGCATAAATATATTGTGTTGCCGTATCGACGACATCCTAGTGCAAAGGGTTAATATAAATAAAAAATAATACGAATAAAATAGTATAGCCTTATATGTCACCGTTGCTCAGATATATAATTTTTATAAATGTTCACCCCTTGTTTTATATAAACGTTACTTAACTTTCTACTAGAGATATTTTATTCCACATTATTTTGTCGTGGTTGATTTTATAATTAATTAACTAAATTTATTTAAGGGTGTCGCTTGCCATTATTGCTCCGATTTATCACTACGGTTATGATATTTGATTTTATGGTATTTTATCTTGAACCATTTTATAGGGGATTAATTAAATTTATTTCAGGATTAGATCTTTTTATGATGTGATACTTTAGATATTATTTTTAATCATTAACTAAAATTACACAAAATTAATTTTAAATACCAGTTTCTTAGCAAAATTAATTTAGAAACTATAATTATCAATTTTCAAATAAAAATTGTAATACCAACTCTTAAATAAAAATTATAATACCAATTCTCAAATAAAAATTATAATATCAAATTCAAAAATTAGTTTCATAGCAAAGTTATATTAAAAACCATAATTGTAAAAACCATCATTAAATTGTAACGCCAATTCTGAAGTGAGACTATATTACCAACAATGAAGATTAGTTACATAGTAAACTTACTTCAGAGATTATTATAGCTGCGATACCAATTATGAACTAAAACTTATAATATCAATTTTAGAGATTCGTTACACAGCAAAATTATTTCAGAATTTCTAATGGTAACACCAAATCCCAACTGAGAATTATAAAACCAATTTTCAAGATCAAAGTGCAACCATTGAAAAATAAGTGAAAAGAATTGCCGATGAACTTTCAGGTCACAATGGTACACAAAGTCATAATAGCACGACAGAAGCGACTCGAGGCATTTAAATAAATGTTTTAACACTGGCTACTCCAATATTTTAAGATACAGTGCAGCTGAGTGCAATAATACCTTCCGGGTCAAAATCTAAAAGTTTATCGCTTCCACGGCGTTCAACATGTTCTCCTGAGACACTCGTGTCGCATCTATGTTCACTACCACCGAGACAGTACAGTCTCTGTATCCTTGTTGAAGTGAACATAGATAAGGAACAGTTCACGGAAAGAGGGAAAATCTTCGCAGAAGTTGCCGACTTTTTTGCTTTTAATCTGAGAAAAGTATTACTGCATTTCATTCTGCATATAAGAAGCTGGATTTTCTGCA